>NW_009700065.1:33966-59637 GCF_000703405.1 Apaloderma vittatum | reverse complement strand
AAATCCGGCTGAGCCAACCCAATACAGCTCCATACTATGAAATGTTGTTAAACGGGTAATTAGTAGTGCAGAGAAATGACCTGAAGTGAGATTGTGTTCTAGGTGGTTTACTTAGAAATTTAGTGTTTCAATCCACCGCCTGCTAATACTTGGACTGTCAAAGTTGTCATTTCCCAACAAACACACTCATCTGTCTTTGCTGAGTTCTTAATACACTGGTAAAAGAAATCATTTTAGAGCTTTTATCAAAGCAAATGTTTTCCATACTTTGTTCTCCATAGATCCCATCTATCTCATTTAAAGGGAACCTTTGCATATGCAATGGATTCTGCCATATCCTAAAAATTTTATCGTGTCAAACTTGCTGCAGTTTTCCATCAGCAGTTTCTCAGACAACCACTTTCATCACTCATCTTTGACATGTTATATTTAGTTCCTCTAAGTAACTAGGTCATATTTTCATTAAAAATATGCAATCTTCTTAACAAAATCCTGTGTTTACCAGCACTTACACCAAAACAAAATCACAAAGGCAATCTTTGAGTTAATAAGGAAAAAGTGTGTTTGAAGGCTAAAATGGGCATACCATGGTGGCTCTCATTGGCTGTGGCTGTCTTGCTTCTCCGTATTCTACTCACACGATACTCTTATTATTAATTCTTACATTGCATTGGCCCAAAGTATCTTTGTTCTTTCTTTCATCTGCTTTTCTGGAAAGTTCTTTGTTATGCTCTTATTAATACTGCAACATCCTACAGTGCTTGGGTTGTTTTGAAGGTTTATTTTTTCTCTTATAATGGCAAACTGCAGAGGGACATAATATGTTCAACTGTATGTGCGTAACGTCTGCTCAAGTTTTAACTCTAAATGCCTCCTTGGGAATTTTAGTTGTTTTATTTCTCACCCATAATGCATACACAAAAACCCTGACATGCCAAAAAAAGTACCTAATTCTAATACGTCAGCACTCTTACACAAAGATGCAGTGCAAAGCCTGTAAGCCTTAGAAATCTGCAGTTTGGGGCAACAATATTTAGGATGCAAAATTTATCCCCAGCTTCTCCCAAATAGCTACGGTAAGACTTATGGCCATAGCTCTCCTTGGATGTGCCAGTTTCTCTAATGAAATGAAGAGTTACAAGGGACAGGTTTAGCTCATTATTTGAAGACCTGCTCAAAAGTTAAGACTACAGTTTAAGCCTCTCACCAACAGTTAAGGTCCAATAGCAGACAAGCAGACTACAAGCACAGGAAAGTGTGTGCAAATGCATCGGAATGGAAGATTTTGACCCTGAAGACAGCAGCCAGTGATCAGCTACAGCACATTCATGGTAGGGTGGTGAGCATCTCAAACCACAGTGTACGCAGAGCCTCCATGCCTCAGACATGCCCATTCCACCCTGACCCGTACCCACCTCGGGTTCCCATGAAGGGAGGCAGCTTCAGAGTCCCACCCCATCACCAGCTGGAGAAGTGAGGTTCTCCCAAGCTGGAACTCCATCCCCATGCGCTCTCTTCCCGCACTGGCGAAAGGCAGCATGTTTGCTACACGTGGAGTCTTTCATTTCTGGGTATCACAATTCAGAATATGACTCTGCATTGTCTTTATGCAAATGCAGCTTATGTGGGGTTTGTTAATTCTTTTTTTTCCCTCTTCCCCCTCACCTCTCTACTGCCCAAATGAGCTCACTCTACCCTTCTGCAGTGCTACTCAGTCTGAACATCATGATTTACAGTGTTGCCCTTGACCTAAGGAAATTGCAGTCACTGGAAACAAAAGACGAAAAAGTGGAAGTAATCAAAGAGTTTGCATGTGCCAACTTGTAAATAATGAAAAGGCTAGGAACGTAATTAATGTCTGTCAACAGAGTTTTGTGTCAAGAAAACCAAATTTAATTCTTTGATCGGATTACAGGTCGGGTTGATAAATGTTGCTGTGTGATACTCGGCAAGATGTTTGAATAAATGCACCATACTCGGATTTTAAAATTAGCACCATACAATATTAATAAAGTGGCTGTTAAACAGATTAGAACTGGATAACCTAGGATCTCAAGAACAGTAGTTATTTACTAGGAACTGTAATCACATGGGGGTGTGATTCTTTTCTTCAAAGAGAACTAAAGAATTTCAATAATACTGATCTGAATATAAATATTCAAGCTGTTCCTGATAAAATTTGCATACAATGCAACAGTGGAATGAAAAACATGTATATAAGGGTGTAATAAAAATGAGCTGGTGACATCTGTACAAATATATATTCCAACACAGTCATTTGAAAAGTCAAACATTTCAAAACAAAAATGCAAACTCAGAGTGCATGAGGATGTCGGCATGAGTGTTACCCGGGCAGTACTGTGGCAAGAAGAGCGCGTAGAAGCAGGTGTTATTAGTGGGAGACGGGAGATCCCCTGACTTCTGCAAAGAGAAATGGCAAGACAGGTACTGGAATATAGGGTTCACTTTAGTTGTCTGTAGAGCTATTAAAAAAATAAAAAGGGAATAAAAGAGATACAAAAAAGGGTGAAATCTGAATAAAATGCCTTGTAATGAGATAATTTAAATCTCAAACCTCTTTATATCATTTAAAAGACAAATAAAAGCTGATTAAAGTAATCAGTATCTTTCCACAGAGAAAATAAGGGGTGCTACAAAGTGCTTTAAGCTACTGGAAAAAAAATATGAAGTGATAGTTGGAAACTGAAATTAAAATTAATAAGAGAAACAAGGAGGGCAATTAAACAAATGTGAAAACAAAGTGATAAGACTATGGTCTCCTGATAACATTAAATTCAACTCAAGTACCCTCCTCAAAGACACACAGTTGAGACAACCTCAATCTGTTCTCCATGGAACATCAGTTTCATGCTGTGGATGCTGAGTGACAAATACCGTTGTGTGATATACAGACAAATGGATAATTTGAGCCAGTTATCTCTTCTGCCCTAAATTCTCTTAAGCAGTAAAATAACTATTTTATTTATAGGATTGGGGTTTTGCATCTTTTCAATGGCAACCTGAAATCTCTTCCTGGCCTCACCAAAGAAAAAACTGTTTTCCAGACAATAGGAAGCAGAGACAGTAGATGTGAAAGCAGAAATGACAGAATCTCACTCTAGATCTTCCCTCATGCTCTGTGCATTCCGTCACTCGCAGCAAAGTCTTGAAGCCAACACACTAGAACATGCACAGTGCCCAGCACCACCACGAGCTTCCCACAGAAATTGTACTGTATCATTCTTTTCCAGCGACAGAGGTACCACCAACCACATATACGTTTCACTCAGCAATCTCTCTCAGAGAAACCAAAGACTAAGGAACAAACCAGAAATTTTAGGGCTAGACTGACAACTGAATGTCATCTTTCTAGTTAAAAAACCTGTGTATGCACACAAACATGCGTGTTTGACCGTGTATTGCACATTACATATACGAAAAAACAGGGATGCATCGGATATTTCATCCCAGGAGTGCACACTCCAGCACTTGTAGATACAGCCCGATGAGTCTGAAGTGAGCAAAACTGGTCTTTTAGCGAAGTAGCTCATTGAAATTGAATATTACAAGTGCAGTCATCAGAAATATAATCATGTAAATTAATGCAATGGGGACCATAGTCAGGCAAATGGCTAATGAATTTAACCTCTGACAAACACTGAGGGAAGGGATTAGCAGTCAGAGCTCCGTTTAGCAAGATTAGTTCACTTTGTGCTTTTCTATACCATCACTGAATACTGTTCGGTTTTGTACTGTGCCTTTTGTGCAAAAAAAACAAAACCAAAAAGTTCTTTTGTAAAATAACAGGGAGAAACTTGTTTTCTACTTCCAATAGTAAGGCACAGAAGAGAGAGCTGCTGATTGTAAAAAAGGATTAGCCCTTCCAATGAAATCCATAGCAAACCTGGCTCTCCAGTGTGATCCCAAAACAGCACCTGAAAGAAAAACACAAAACGTACAAAATGAGATGTTTTCTTCCTGGAGCATAGTGAACGTGTTGCCACAGTCATAATATAGAAGAAGGAACAATTGCAGTAAAAATCCAAAATAGTTCTTCCTTTTGTGGTCCCACTCTTGAATTGTCTTTTCTTGAACGTCTCTTTATCTTTCACACATCTTGAGTGAAAAGTCTGGAAAAGATAAACTACTCTGCTTCTCATAAGGAATGATCTCCTGTATAGTGTAAGAGAATTCAGAAGAATTCATGCAGCGACACAACTCGTTCTGCCCAACAGAAAGGCTATTTGGGGCTCTAGATGATTAAGAAAATAACTCAGAAATGTAGCAGAGAGTATATCATCCCTTTCTGATTTTTCTTCTTTTTTTTTATAGGCACGATCAACTAAGGAGCAACGGTGGGGAGGGCCTCTTCTCTCCAGAAATCACTCCTTGGAGGAGGAATTTGAAAGAGCAAAGGCAGCTGTTGAGGTATTACTTTATTTACCGTTTTCATTTTCAGCTAGTGCTCTGAAGTTTTCTCATTCATCTTGCAGCACAAGTAAAGTAGAAAGTTGGAACTGGATTATTTAAAGCAGAAAAAAGATACATTTCCTGGAGTTACTTCTTTAAAATAGTAGTTTATGTCTTTAATAAAAAAATTTCTTAGCTATAAATGAAGATTAGACAGAACCAACTTTCCAAGCTTAATTTTTATTGCTACAGCAAATGGGTCAAGAAAAATTCCCCATAAATGTAAGTACTTCCAAACTTGAAGTATCAGAGTGAAACATATTTTTACCCAGCAACTGCATGTATGCAATCATTTACTTAAGTTCAGACACAAACCGATACTCCACAGTGAAACTGGAATTCAGGACCCTTGATAAACACAGTAATTACCTGCTGTAATGGAGAACTGAACATGTAGCAGAAACCATGCAGCAATGCTTTTTTATAATTAGTAGCAAAATGTTGAACATGCTTGTTTCCTGACAAATCAATTTATTTTGAAGAGATGCAGGTATTTGGATAGCTCTCCTACTGCCCATCTGGGTTTTTTCCACTAACTACCATGTTTCCAACAGGAGAAATGCCTCTTGATTGTTTTCCTATAGCACTAGTCCCCATTGAAATCCTAATCCTACCTAGAGACAAGGTAGCATACAGGGTTCGGGGTTTTTAACAGAATCCAGTAAAAAAATAGATGTAACCATTGACCTTGAGCATCATATCTTCTCAGAGGTTCAGTTGGTAACCCTTCAAAACTCCATCGCCACAAAGAGCCAAGATAGCTGCATCCCACCGAGGACAAAAGTTCAGGCTGAATTATGTAACAGCCACTGAAATGAGTTTTCAGATGGAAAGGATAAGGCTGTGAAACTGATTCCTCAAAACTGATTATTTTTAGCATGAACTGCAGTCTCATTAGTCTCTGAACATCTAGAGCACTTTAGGGATATTTGGGTTTAGATTTAAATTTTAATGTCTCTATTTTAATACTCCTCTAGCTCAAGTTTTCTACCATTGTAACTCTGGTGTTGGCAGTTGAACTATTCTAGATTAACATCGGATGATTACAAACAAAACTAGGTCTAAATCAAATGCTGCCTTCTAGCTTCCCATCTAAGAAACTGATGTTATTTGTCGGGTTTTTTTCACTATAAGCTATAGTAAGACTGCACGGTTTCCACTATGATTTCTTAGGATCTTATAGCACACACAAAAAAGTCTTGTCTCAGCATGCAAGGCTAAAGTGGGCAAACTCAATAAATTAGCTGCTTTATAAACTACACATTAACTGCATTTTTCTTATATTTTCTGAGTGCATTGTTTTTTCAAGATCAAATAGATTCATTACAAAAAAAAATGCTGGTGAGGCACCACGGACCTTTTGATGTCACACATCATACACATTTGCTCCTGGCAGGAAAGACTCACTGTCACATTGCCACTGCTTAAAATCTCTAGATGTTTCCAGCTGGAGACTGATCCTTAAGGTGGGACACGTTGTGCTATAATCCATGATTGCAGAACAGGGAATCTGGTGATGAACATCTCTGCGTTACGGTTAGTGGTTAAGCAAATTATGCCAGTACTCTTGCAATTGCCAGAAATCATGTGTGATGGGGAGTCCCCAGGCATTCAGCAGATAGAAAAATGAGTTGAGGCCAACAGCGGATTACGAGACATTATTGAATTACTTTACGGAGTAAAGTAAGGAGGGGAATATACTGTAAAAAAAGCCCTGCACATTAAAAGGTCATTCAGAGACAACTAAGACAGGTTGTTAAAATGTTTTAATGCAGTCTCCAAAACAGCTATTTAAGAGAATCTAATCAAATGTTTCCCTAACTGTGGAGCTGGCAGTCTTAAGTTATTCCTTCTGCTTAAAATAGAAACTTGGACCAGGTAGTTAAAATGTAAAAGAGAGGATTCTTCAAGACCTTACAGAGCAGTTACTTTCATTTGCATATGAAAAGAGTTGAATTTTCATCCTAGTTAAAAAGAAGTGGTAAGAAAGCTAGAGTGATTGAAATAAATTGCAGCCCATCGCACAAAGATTAGTGCTTTCTTAAGCGGAGAATAGATACAATTCAAAAATTCATTTTTTTTAGGCTTTGAGTGTTTCTGTAATATTCTTCAACTGGGAAAGCTCCAAGTGGCAAGATTAACCAAAAAAATGATCAAGAAAAGGAAGCAAATCTCAGTTCTTTGTGGCCTAGTTTGAAAGGCATTAATTAACAATTCAGTAAATGAAGACACCAAACTTTATCCTCCACCCAGTATTCACTTTAGAGCTTTGGGAATGGTTTTAAGATGTCAAACTTTGAGATTAATGAGGATCTGTGAGGTAATTCTTTCTTAAGAAGGTTTAAAGATGTCTATGCCATTGGGGAATCTTTTAAGAATAAGGAGGTAAGTAAATTAGCTTTTTTACTAGAGAGGGTTCAGATTCACTTGCAGTGATTGGATTCTTGCAGACTTTGCTACCTTTTCTGTCATTCTGAAAACTGGATTTGATTTTTGCCTCATCCCTTTGCTATACATGTGAGACAAGCACAAATAGCCTCAAGTCTTTGTGATTTCCAAGAGCCATATCAAATATGTTTTAACTTAAACTTTCTAATAATTATCTGTGTTTACAAAAATTTGGTGCTTTTGAGAGATTTTTTTGAATGCCATCGTGGAGATTCAGATCCATCTTGCACCTATATTCTGTTAAAGTGATTGTTTTATACTACTAGTAACAAGTTAGATTAAAATAAAACCAAGAAAGTTCAAAATTTCTTATTCCATATTTCCTGGATGTAGAGATTAAACTGCAGATGCCACATTTTGAGCTGTCCTTCTCAGCATCATTTTATTTACAACACCATGTCACACAAGCCATCTGCTGTATAATATACTGTTATGAAGCTTCAGAACATATTACAAAGAATTTATGTGACAATAATAGGAAGAAGATAGGATTAGTTTATTCTAGCCTAGGAAAACATAGCCCAGAGTAATCAGCTTCGTGGTTCCCACGAGTACCAGTTAGAATCCTTTCTGTACTTACGATATTTCTGTGTCACTGTTTCAACATCCCTTTTGGATGTGCCTAAGACTGCCTAAACCACATTTTAAATTAGGATCTAGGAGCTTGAGTCAGTCAGATGCATTTTATTTGGTAATCTCTCAAACTACAATGGGAATCTTTGTCTCGAAGTAACTTTTTTATCTCAAACTTTACTAAAAAGACATCTTTCAGATTTTGGGTTGAGAAGATACCATCTAAGGAAATCTATTGTAGTTAGCACCTAAGTTTAACTTACTATCTTTCACACTGAAGAGTAGACAAATGTCAGTGATTGAAAGATAGAAAAACCACAGAGCCCTTCTTTCTTTCTTATGTATTGGTCAAGCAGGAACATTGCAGATTAGTTTCTAGCAGTATGGGACAGGTAAAATCCTATTCTAAAAGTTGCGAAAATAGCTAAGTTTAGAAATCAGTCAGCAATATTCAGAAAGTACACCTCCACCTGACCCTCTTTCATTTATCATAGGAAGTAAAGAGCTTGGAAATATTTTGCCTCTCATTTATTTAACTGCTTCAGCATATTTTTAAATACTAAGACTAAAAGTAGCCTCTTTGGAAAAATGCAGTATATTCTGCTTGGAAGTAGTCAGATGGTACGAACATTGTTGCTGGTTGTCATCCCACTTAACTGCAGCAGATGATCTGAGAACATGTTAAATGTGTTCAACTGGTCTGAAAACTTTTGGTAAGGCCAAAGTAATTCGCCAGCATTAACGTAGCAAAAACATTGAAATGAGGTAGTTGGCACCAGTCACACAGCAAATAGAGTTAAAATTAGATCTGAGAGTCTTGATCCAAAGCCAGATTTTCAGTACCACTCGATATTAATTTAACCCTCCTGCCACTGAAGTCAATGAAAAAATTGCTACTCATGACAGCTGAAATAGAATTAAGCCTTTAACAAAGACTGTAATATTTACGGTCCTCTTCCTCAAGGACATTAAACTGCTCTGCTATTGGCATTGTTATTTGTCACAGCAATATTACAGCATTTTTTCAGGCGCCATAATTGTGCACAATCCAGTTACTCAGTCCAGCTTTGCCAAACCAGCTTCAGAAACCTCACATGCTGGATGGACGTTGAAAGCTGTAGCTGGGACTTAAGTACATTTGGCCTAAACAAGCAAATCTTAGCTTATTGTCGCAAAATACAAGTTGGGCCCAGGCTGCGTCCAAATAGCATATGATGAGTTGAGAGAATTTATAGCAAAGCAGATCTTCTCCCCATTGCATTTTTCGTCCACCTTTGACTCTCATAGATAGACATTAAGTATGTCTACTTGAATGTACAGTAATTCATTAGTTTTTAAGTTGAGTACGCATACAGTGAACTTCAGTGTGAATTACAAATCTGTAATTAAGCAGCAAAATTTGAACTTAAGACCTAAAATCACTTATATGATTGTTTAGGTTTCCAAACCATTGAGTCATACGGGATTTTTGTGGGAAAAATACAAGCAAAAACTTTAATATTAAGTCATATATATATGTATCTAGACATAATTAGTGCTATAAGTTAATCTGTTTGAAAAGGCATTACTAATTACTTTTCAGTAGTTTTATTAATCTGTATTATTAATAATATATTTATTAAGCTGTAAATAAACTAATTTATTAATCTGTAGACAAGGGAAATTTCCACTCCTTTACCTCATCCTGAATCTCAAAATTACTGCCACTAAAAATGTGGCCAAGTAATTTTTTCTCATGGTCAAGTAATTTTTTCTTCAATGCAGTGCAGATTTGCACTGAATGCAAAATAGCTGATAGAGACATTTGTTGAACAGGATAGTTTAAGTGATTCAATTGCCTCTGGTCATGGCTGATAAGAGTAAAAGAGGGAACGATCTGATTAATTATCCTAGCCTTTTCAAAGTCTAAATGGACATTTCAGCACAATCTCACAACTATTTAAAAGACTATATTTCCTTCAAATTTGGAATGAAAGCAAATTTTGAAACCTCGGAAGTTGTTGTGTAACAGAGTTGTCAAGTTCTGTTCACTTCTGTAAGAAGAAGTGAAATCTCCTCTCCAGAAGCAAATGAATCACATTCGTTTCTTAGTTTACAGAGGAAGCAGGTGATTTCACAGACCCAAAAATGGTGCAGTTCAGAAAATTCTGAGTCTCCTAGAAGAAAGTGCTGGATATCAGGAGGCACAGGCTGCAGTAAGAGCCAAGGGGAAATGCCTGTTAGATTTCCAGAGGGGGAAATGCACCTTGCCGTTTGTAAAGAGCCTTATGATTTACAGCAATCACACTTGGTACCAACCAGTGCAAGTCCTCCTAATCCTTCACACCTAGTCTCAGCTGTTCTCATTGCTGACTCATTCTAGATACGGTAACAGCCTGTGCTTTCCTTTTCCCAAGCACCAAAGGAGGGCTGTAGCAAGGCGTGCAATCACAGACTAAGCTCTATTTTCGCAAATCATGCCTGGCTGTGGAACAGCAGCAGAGCGGTCAGTCTCGTAATGAAGATTCAGATGATACTTTCTGGACCAGTTTATAACACCGTCAGTTAATTTTGATTAGCGCCTCACTGTCAAATAGTTCTGTCTGAGCCTCAGTAGAATTATTTGTGCCATTGCCTTTGTCATAAACAATCTGAGAAACTGTGCCCTCAGTAGTGCCGGTTCACTGAAGTTTTGGCCATGAACTTGTAGGAACTGGAGAACTTTGCAAAAGCTCCTAGTGCCGAGCACGTATTCTGTTATGAACTGCTTTTCAGGGCTCATGAGGAATGCGTGGAGGCTGAAAAAAATAGCACCTTAAGTTGTATTCTCCCCTCTTGTGTTTTTTTCTGCAATCCTATTTCTGTTTCTTGGCTTCATTTTCTAGTAGCCACAGTGATTCCCTCATTCTGCTCATTATACATCCTAAATTTTCTTTTTTCAACATTTCTGTTTCTCTTATATATGCATTTTTTTCCTCTTGTCTTTGAGCTGAATGTTAAACTTACTGCACAGTTTTATAATCTCTTACAGATTCCTCTCATCAGCACAATAGATGATGCAATATTAGGATTTCTCCAGTATGTCAAAAAAGCTCCATTTGTATTAATTCTCTTGTGTAAACACTCTCTGTCTAAGCTTTGCCATTACTTTTTCAGATAGTTGAAAATGATGCTGAATATACCAAAGTGGAAGGCTTGTTTTCTTTTAAATTGTTTTATATATTGTTATTCATTATGATGTTTACTTGGGCAATTTTTTTTCTCTTTTTTTTTCTTTTTTTGTCAGAGACCAGTAGCATTCATTTCCTTCAAATTCTATGTAACAATTTGCTGTTAGCATCAATAAGATGCAGTGTAAGCTGCTGCAAATCCCACTTCAAACAGAACATACACTGCCTCTGAGATAAAGAGTTTTCTGTTGACAAAATGAATTCCAACATTAAACGAAATTTAATTATATGGAATTCCAAATACCAGTTGTAATATTTCAGTCAGTATGATTATTAAAATAATATTGCTCGGCAAAATTGCCAGACTGAGTACACCAGTAGAAAGAAATTAAAAGTTTAAAATAAAATAGTAAAGTTGCATTGTTAATTTTCTTCTTTCTTTCCATCTTTTTCTTCTAGTCAGATACAGAGTTTTGGGATAAAATGCAAGCAGAATGGGAAGAAATGGCTCGCAGAAACTGGATTTCAGAGAACCAGGAAGCACCAGGGCAAGTCACCATCTCAACCATTGAGAAGGTAACAGGAAGTTTTTTTAATACAGTACACCCTTCCTGTGAAACTTTGAGATGAGCTTCAGCTATTCAAGGGAACTCCAGAAAACTCTTCAGACATGGAAGCTAATTTTACCCAAAAAGAGCTCGCCCTCTTTAAGTGTCTGTGAGCAGGATAGATTTAAACAACCTTACCATGGTGAGAAGACATCTAGACTTGCACACTGCCTGGATTCAGCTCAAAGGATCATGAAGCAAACTGCTGGATTATGGGCACTTTTGAAGACAGGCAGTTAAGGAAGAACACCAAATTAAAAAAATACAGGCTGGCACATTTAAACACCATTGAGAGAAATTATAGAGATTTCAGCTTTCTCTTTCATTTCTTCCACTGTATTTATATTATGTAACTGATATTAGCACACATCCTTTACACTGCAGTTACAGGAAGAGAAGGCAGCAAAATTTAAAGAAATTCTAAAGTAAACTCAGGTGCTTGTAACATTGTTCTCCAACTCAAAGGCTGACTGCCAATTTCAGCGTATTAACTGAACAGACATCGGGTTACAAGCACTGCAGGGAGGCAACTGCTTGATGTGTGCTCTTTACCATCAAATTGGGTGTACGGGGCTCATGCCAGGTTCAGTTCCGCAGTTAGTGCAGGCAGCGTGAGTTGTTGCCATTATCTTTGATGGGAGCAGGAGAGCCCGACATGAGAAGCATTAAGTAGAACTTCACAGCTAAAGTAAAAATAAAGAGAGCAGAAACGTGAACGTCTAGTGACCCTGATACTCTTTTTTACACTGTTTCGTCATTGAAATTTCATGGGGGAGCTGATACTGTTTTCACAGGACGAAGGATGTTTACATCCAGTTGGAAAACAAGGAGTCATTTAATATTACAGAATTGCCATTCCTTGCTACGCTGCTTCATCGTGGGGTCTATTATTTCTCTTCTGCAGGGTTATTATTTCCATACTGAGAATCCCTTCAAAGACTGGCCTGGTGCTTTTGAGGAAGGACTAAAAAAAATGAAAGAAGGTGACCTTCCAGTTACAATCTTATATCTGGAGGCTGCTATTCTACAAGAACCCAATGATGCAGAGGTATTCACTCATGTGCCTTTTACAGATAAAGGAAAAGGGGACTCCCTTTAGCATGCAAGGATGGAATGGTTTCAGGGCCTAAACCTTTGCTAGTTATGACTGACTGAAACAGATTGAACAGTGGTTTTGGAATACTGCATGCCTTGAAATAGATAAAGGTGAGCTCTTTGTAAGATGAGAATCCATTTTTGAAACTGTAGCATTTCCAAGCTGGCATTTAAAAGCATTCAAAAGAGACAATATTTCAAATCTTTATTTCTTTCATTATGTTTTCAAACTATTTTTAAAACACGGCTATTGAAAAGATGAACATTTTTGATTTAACAAGAATGTTGAAAAAATTTTAAAAGCTATATCCATTTCTGCAGCAATATTGCTGTTTTCAGTGACTACATATTTAAAGTCTGTTTTCTGCGAAACATGAAAAATATTTACAGTGTAAGCATCTAGGTCTTTTTGAATCTATTGCTACATTAAATTAAGCAGCCGTATTTCAAAAAGCAAAGAGACCCTCTAGAATCCCTTCAACCTGTACAACTTAATAATTGTTGTTCACCATTTCCCATAAAGTTCTAGCAACATTTAAAATGTAGAGTAACTCAAATTTAAGAAATTCACGTGTGATCATACACTGACTGAATGCCTTTGCATGGATTACACATATCATCAGGCCCAAAGATATTCGAAACAGCATGGATTTGTACTGCTGGTTTGTGCACTGTAGAAAAACCTACAGATAGTGCTGGGCAGATGTCCTATTTTAATTACCTTGCTGCTTAACAGTGATATTGATTGTAACTCTGCTTGCAGTTGAGAATATATAACAAAATAACACAATAACGGTTCCTTTTTGCAGGCCTGGCAGTTCCTGGGCATAACACAGGCAGAGAATGAAAATGAGCAGGCAGCCATTGTCGCCCTCCAAAGGTAGATGAAGAGATTTGCTAAATAAAGGGTGTTAGGAGTATTCAGTAATGATGACTAGGGTATATTTAATGTCCTACTTGCAACATGAAGTATTTATTTAACTAAGGAAAGTATTGACGTACATACAGAAATCTTCCCAGTGACTTCAGAGGAATGACTAATGATAAATATTTCTGTTTTATCAAGTAAATGCAATATTTAATCTAGTATTTTAAGTAGTAGCACAAAAGAAAAGTTGCGTGGTCTGATAAATGTGAATTAGGCATAATGCAAAGAAAGTGCCTTTTTGATATTCCACCTAATTGGCATATTTTGTGTAGTCTGTCCTTTAATTAAGAGGGTTTTTTAATTGGACTGAGCTCCCTTCAGCTGCTGAATATTAAACTGACAATATTTTTAGGCTGATAGAGACATGAAGATCATGGAACCCTTGTACGTAAAATTCAGTACAAATATCAGCATTATTATTATCTTTCTGTAGTGAGTTTTCATATTTCCATTTGAAGCAAGTACTCTCTCCATATTCAATTGCATTAGCAATATTAACTAACAAGTCCTAAGTCCTAACAACACCTAAGGATACTCTAACTTACTGATATGTGAGTTGTTAGCTTACCTCGATAGAATGCCAAGGGGTTGCCTGATTTAGGCCTTGCTCATCCCCACAGTTTTGAAACAATCACCAGTGATGTTCATGAAGTAGACTAGAGTCTGTTTTCAGTTAATGGTATCTAACCATAAGAAAGACTACTTGAAATGATTGGCTCCAGCTTTATCAAAGAAAATCTGGGAATTCAGGATAGCTAAGAAGATTCATCTAGATGGCAGAAATTTTCTTTTCAAAATGCTGTTTTAAACCCTTTTAAACTGTTAACTTGAATTTACATAAAGCTTCTCTCTTTAGATACTATAAAAATTAATCTACCTATTTACTCATAGCCAGAAGGATGAAAATTAAACTTGTACGTGTACATTTATGTATACACGTGTGTACGCACACCAAAGTGCATGAATATGTGTATGTACACATAATGCATTTACCACAGAAAAATAAGAAAAAATCAGTCCCTTTAAAATTATTATTGGGTAGAGCTTACTTGTGACAGTGATTTTTTTTTGCACAGATTATTTTGGAAGAATTAAAGAATTCTATTTGACTAAAATAATACCTCAATATATTTTTGTTTCTACTTAGGTGCTTGGAACTACAGCCAAACAACTTAAAAGCTCTGATGGCCCTGGCTGTAAGTTATACTAACACTGGCCACCAACAAGAAGCCTATCAAGCTCTAAGAAACTGGATAAAGCAAAATCCAAAATATAAGTATATAGTGAAAAGCAAAAAAGGGTCCCCAGCACTTACCAGGAGAATGTCTAAGACATCAGATGAAAGGTAAATGCAGTGCAAATCCTGATAGTGGAAATTTTAACATCTAGATATCACTAGAAATGGTGGTGCATGCTGTGCCCCCTTAATCTGTAGAAGTCCAGCCTGCTCCCTATGGTGGAACTCTCAACGTCTCTCGTGGCAGGAGTGGGAAGCCAACACAGGACATGTGGTTTGGTGACTGAAGGCTATATCTTACACCAACCCTGGAAATGTAAAAAAACAAAACAAAACACCACCATAGCTACAAAGAGATGCTTTCTTTCAACTCGCATCACTTTCTTTTGACCTTGTTTGCTGCCTCTCTATTCCCACATCCTGCATCCTCATTCATTCTTCAGCTGCTGCCGCATCCCTGCCAGGCCTGTAGCCTGCTCTACCCGTGTGTATTCCTCCTACTGTGCATCCCATTTGCCAGGTCCCAACAAAGTCACTCGAATCCAGGGGCAATAGCCCTTTTGCAGTGGGACATGGCTTCACTTCACTGACAATATCAGGACGCAGTATCTGCTTGTTTAAAAGTCATTCTGGTTCTAACCAAAGAGACAGTGTAGTCATTATATGAGATTTCAGCCTAGGATATGGTAAGGGGAGCTGGCAGCCGTTTTAAGTAATGAAAAAGTTCATGAGTTGGCAGCCTTTTGCCATGACATCAATAAGTACGTACCTCTGAATTCTGAGACGCATGATAAAGTCAAAGGCGTAAACGCGACTTACAGGATGAAAACAGTGGGGCGATCTCACTACTAGTCATTTTGAAGACATTACATTTTACCCTTAACACTAACAAACCCTTGCTTCACAAGCTAATTTAGTATAAACAAAAATTAAATATGAAAGTTCTGCTTAATTGCTAAGTGTGTTATTCTGCTTTGGCCTCAACCCGCTGACATCCGGTGTTGTAAGTGCAACAGTTTCATGAAGCCTACAGTGGGTACAGAAGTCTTAAATTTTGGCATCTTTCTTCAGGGGTCTTGACTAGTCACTTCCTTTATTCCTCTTAAGAACGACTACTATTTTTGTCAGTAAAGAACACTTTTACATCTGAGAAAGTAATCCAATTTTAATAGTTTTAATAAATCTTCATGTTATCTCACTTGAGTTCATAGCTCCACTTTGACTTCATAGAATCATAAAATAGGTGGGAAAAGACTTTTAAGATCCTGTAGTCCAACCATAAAGCCAACACTGCCAATTCCACCACAAAACCATGTCCCTAAGTGCCACATCTACATGTCTTTTAAATACCTCCAGGGATGGTGACTCAACAACTGCCCTGGGCAGCATATTCCAATGCTTGACATCCCTTTCAGTGAAGAAATTTTCCCTAATGTCCACCCTAAACCTCCCGTGGTGCAAGTTGAGGCCATTTCCTCTCCTCCTGTTGCCTATTACATGGGAAAAGAGACTATCCCCACCTCACCACAACCTCCTTTCAGGTAGTTGTAGAGAGCAACAATGTCTCCTTTGAGCCTCCTTTTCTCTAGGCTTAACAACGTCAGTTCTCTCAGCCTCTCCTCACAGAAATCATTATATAGGTGAACTTTTTCATTCCAGACATGAGTTTACAACAGCACCTGGAGGTAAATCTTTGCCACGATGAAGCTGAAGAAACTTAGTGGCAAATTTTAAACATTGCTTCTGCTACATCCACTACAAGGATTTTAATTTCTGGCTATGCAATTGATATTACAATATTTGTAAGAACTGTAAGATGGAACTTTAAGCTGTTTTTAACCCTTGTCTAGCTCATTACTTGAAGAAGTAAAGGATTTGTACCTGGAGGCTGCACATCAGAATGGTGATATGATAGACCCTGACTTGCAGACAGGACTCGGAGTTCTTTTCCACCTGAACGGAGAATTCAACAGAGCAATAGATGCATTTAGTGCTGCTTTAACTGTTCGGCCAGAGGTACGTTTTATGCTTTTACATTTTCAAGAATTTAGCTTTACAGGCCATTTTCTTTTTCCCCTCTTGATCAGGCTAATATTAATGAGATGTCACTTGAGCCATTAAAATTTTAATACCTGAAATAGAAATGTTAATTACAAGACAGTCCCATTTAGAAGCAGATTTATACATGTCCATTTTCTAGCTACGTGTTGATTAATTGTATTAGTTATATAAAGTCACCTACAATCATGAGTCAGAACCTCACATTCTATGCCAATTAGGAGAAGTTATGATACTGTTATTTTCTGCAGTCCTCCTTACTTTGCAAGCAAAAATGAGGTATTACATCCTTTTTTGACACCTCAGTAGAAAACTCATTTTCTCACCAGGACTATACATTATGGAACCGTCTTGGAGCAACCTTGGCAAATGGGGATCGAAGTGAAGAAGCTGTCGAGGCCTACACACGTGCGTTAGAAATACAACCTGGCTTCATCAGGTCCAGATACAATTTAGGGATAAGCTGCATCAACCTCGGGGCATACAGGTAAGTTACAAAAATGTATAAACAAAAACGTTGAGGATTATAAGTGAAAATTCATTTACAAGTGAAAATTCATTTCTAACTGGAGCTAAGGAAAAAAAATCAGCATATAACTAAATAATCTCAGCTACTGTAAAATTTTGTACTTATTTTTTACAAAATACTTACAGAGATATGATACTTATTATACAATTTCTACATAATAGTGCTACTGGATGTCTACCAAAGAAAATAAATGCTTAAGCATTTTTTTAGCTCTAAGTACAAATACCCTAAGTATAATCAGTGGGATTATTCTCACACTTAAACTTAGTCCTGTGTTTAAGAGTATTTCTAAAAAAAAACATGTAAGAGCCTGTCTTTAGAAGAAAATCTTCGGTTAAACTGCTTCAAGAAGCTAATGCCATCAAAAACAGTTTTGGTACATCGTTCAGAAATCAAGGGCAATATTCCAGGGTCCCAACAGTCAACTTCAGACAGTTGAGATGAAAGGGAGCTGCACAGCAATGAAGATAATATCCCCAGATGTATGAACAGACTGAGCTCTGCATTACTACAAGCCACGTCCACTTGTTCAAAGAAAATCAGGCAAGAATAATACAAAGAGACTGATGAACTGCATTGTAAAATATTATACTTGAATCTAGCGTAGAATTTTAGAAAGTTTTACTCTAGCTGTTAAGCAAATTATATCGCTTGTTTCTTTTTCTCTTCTTCCCTACAGAGAGGCTGTCAGCAATTTTCTCACTGCTCTCAGTTTGCAAAGAAAGAGCAGGAATCAACAACAGGTTCCCCATCCTGCTCTATCAGGAAATATCTGGGCAGCCCTTCGAATTGCTTTGTCTATGATGGACCAGCCAGAACTATTTCAAGCTGCCAATGTGGGTGATCTAGACATTCTGTTACGAGCTTTTAATCTAGAGCCGTAATGCAAAGTATCGATGAAGTGACTAAATTGTATTAGGAAACAGAGGACTCTTTTATTACTCATCTCAAAATGACCATATTTTCCAAAAGATCACGGCTGTAGATCAGTAGGGGAATTCTCTCAGACATTACTCAAAAAAGGAAAAGTTCAAAAGCACAAAATATTGTAAATAAATTAAAAGTCAAAGGATTGAAATGAGCTGTGGCTAATCTGACAAAGCCCTGAAATAGATGAAACAACCATTTCTGAAGAATCTTCATCCCATGCAAGCTATATCTCTCTATATATACACAGAAAAATACATTAAGATCAAACCTAGATAATGGTTATTGCACACTAGGATGGCAAGCAATGCATCCAAGGGACCTTCTTAGCAGCTAATCACACTACGCTGACATCACTTTGCCCTACGTGGATTCCCTCTCCTTGGTTTCTTTGCTGAAAAGCCTTCTCAAGGTCCATTTTTAACATAGCTCTGAATATAGATGCATGTAAAATGGATGTATTTTGTTTTAAATATGTTTCTTAGTGGGCAGTCAAGAAAATTTCTGCTTCCAAAGGTACCTCAATTAATTTGGGCCCAATTCTGCAGGCTCGCAGAGTTGTAAACCACGTGCAATGTTAAGAGGTACGTTGTACTCAGAGGTCTGTGGAACTGGGTTGTGGACAAGTGGGAAGGCCAAGTGATGCCAGCAGAAATGGTAATTTGCACCAGAGTTGTTGCTGTCCAAGCCAGCTATCCCTGACTTCGGACAGAGCGTGTCTGCTTCAGAGGAGCTCATAGCAGGATCTGCACCTATTTATGTACTTATGCACTTTAATCTTCCTTTTGTAAAATAGCGCTATGTTTTTATTTTAGTTACTAACAACAGAATGTACAGGATAGCCTTGTTGGCATAAAGGACCAAATATAATTTCCTGAAATGCGATGAGATGGTTTTCAATACTCTTATGTTTAGAAAATGCAAATACCATGTAAACTGCAATATCTATTAGAAAGATTATTCTATTATGCATCCAGCAGGTCCTACAGACATACACGCATGCGCATGCACATATATGTTGTATGTGAATTATGTCATCTCAGAACACAGTAAGCCACAGATCTTTATTGCAAATAAAGAAAAGTCTTCATAGAAGTTAGTGCCTGCAGACCATGCTCAGGGGAAAATTTTCCCTAAAAAATTCATCCATATAACACTTGCAGGATTGAGACTAAGATTTGATCCTGTTGTTATAGCAAGCAGTAGCAAAAGTCTCAGTGACCTCCATGACAGCAGACTAAATCCTTGGGTAACAACAGTATTTACAACTGCTTAAAAATGTGTGTGTATATATATACACACACACACACACACACACACATATATATATATATATATACACACATCATCTTAGTTTTTGCTGACTGGATGACTGGGGAACAGTACTGGGGGCAGTACCTGCCACATGAGGAATGGTTTGGTTCATCTACAGTCAAACACATTTAGCTTGAGGTGAATGAGTCAAAGACAGGAATAGAAATTTTTAAGGAGGTAATTTTTAGCTACTAATATTTTTAATACTTTACCAAAATAGTGAAAGATAAAAAGTGTAGTTAGGTGACTACTGTGTTGATCTGTGTTCAGAAATTCACTGTATAGGGTAGCTATTAGAATGTGTTAAAGTGGGACAAATAGCACATTTCCTATAAAGAGCATTAAAAGAAAAATCATGGATTTAAAAAAAATATCCAACACAGAGGATCACAGAGGAAGAAGCTCTGTGGGAGCTGGACAGTTTCACCAGTATGAACCTAAAGTTTCTTGCAGCTGTCTGTTATTTTGAGCTACCACTTAAATGAAAAATTCATGTAAGACAGTGTAATCACTGCATCTAATCACCAACTATAGTTTGCTAAATAAAAATAATCAATTATCATTAAAAAAATAAAAGGCTTGCCCCTCACTTTCTCCTACAGAATGGAGATGCTGAAGTGGGGTTTTTTAAGTAGTGCTTTATTAATTCATTGTTTACATTTATTTTCCTATTCATCCACCAAGTGTTTCATAACGGATTCCTGCAACTTCCTTTAAGGATTGGTTGTCAAAGACTGACTGGGAATGTCATTTCAGCTAAGTGGGCTGCTGTATGCGTATCTGCTGACAACAGTTTGCTCTTTTGCTTTGACAGCAATGTGTGATGACAGCTCTTTATTGATAAGGCAGAGCAGAAGGTGCAGTGCAATTGAATCTGGAAAGTGATAAGAGAGAAGGGAGGCAGCTTTGAGAAGAGGCTGTAAAGCAAACGCATATGTGCTTAGATTTTGCTTGATGCCCTGCCATCCCACAAGTTCTTCTAGAATATCCTCTGTGCTGTGGTGTAGGATAATCAGGGCTTATCCAGAAGAATTAGCTGTTCAGGAACCTTACTTTTATACCTTTCAAATAAAACTAAACTTAACTGCTTGACTTTTCAAAGTCAGAATGACACAGGGCATTTGATACTGATGGCAGTTTACTAAACCTCTTCTAGCACATGCAGAAGTAATAGAGCAATTCTGTTAGGAAAACCTTATGCAACTCCTAGCCTTCACAAAACCAACTGACCAACGAAACAAAAAACAACAACAACAACAAAACCACCACAAAATTAAGTAGGTAGCTTTTGATTTATCCTGGGATGCACTGCTCAAAATAGCATTCATCTGCTGATACACGTCCACATCCATGAGACTGGTACACGGAAAGCTGCCAGCGTAAACTAGAGACAAATCACTGGGGCTGAACTCTGCCTCCCAAGGGGATACTCAGGCCCCTAGTTCATCACAAGCACTGTGGGTCTGCTGTACAGGACACAGGCTGCAGAGCCCACCCAAAGAGATTACGCACGCTCTCGGAGATTTTCCCAACTGTCATCTCCTGGCTTAGATAGCCTATGGCCAGTTAACCACGGACCACTGACCGACACATCGAGGGAAAGACTAAAGCAGACAGACTGAGAGGGGACGGTGGCCCATCTCCTCGTTGTAGACACTAGTTCTGGCCTGGTCTGTGTGGGAGAGTGGCTGGTGACTGAGCTCACCTCTCTCTAACAGGTCAGGCTCAGCAGCTCTTGGTACTTCTGGGGACTTCTTCAATATCCCAGGCTTTACCGTCCTCCTTTAGCACCCACTGCCAAGCACTGTCAGTGCAGAAGACAGGATTAGATACTGAACTGACCTCCTCAGGGTGTTTATTAAATATTCAGTGGCAAGCATGTATATTTGCCTAAAACAGCAAGAGGAAAAATGTGAGGAGGCTGTGGTTATTAACACTCTGAAGAGGAAATTCATCTACTCATACTTAACCAAGCACGAGGTAGGATAAATAAGGTGGCTGCCGAACAGTAGCAGACTGAGCCCGAGAGTGAGAGACAGGAAATCTGGGTCCTGTTCTCAGCGCACCCTGCGAGCTCGACCAAGTCAAAACCTTCTGCCATCCCACACTTGCCTAAGTGTGCAAGGAAGGAAGACAGACAAATATGAGCCATTGCACATGATGGAAATACTTGAGAGCAGGAGTGTGCCACTGTCTCACACACTCCATGGGTGAGGTCACCACTTGTAAACTGAGGAGTAACACGCAAACACAGCTTGCTCAGGTTAAGGTAAGGAAGTACTTTCACACAGAGACTAGTAATTTCAGCAGAGAAGAAACTCAGACATTTCAGGATTACAGCTGTGCAGCATCTATGGGGTGATGCCAAATTAGTGCTGCAATAGTTTATCACCATTTCCCATCCCTGTTCCCACTTCTTATTACTCTGCTCTTTCTCTAGAGGTGATTTATCACTGCCAGGTAATTGATTCCAAGTTTTTGAGTCTTTCTTCTACTTCCTATTTCATGCAATTAAAAAAATGTTTTCCTAACCCCAGCTTGTGACTGTCCCTCTCCTCCGCAATGCTTTATGAATATTTATAGCCTATAAGGCTGATCTATCAAGCTGCTGAAGACCGAAAGTCTGTAGCATTCACAGGAGTGCTCAGCACTTTGCACAATCAGCTCGTTTGCATGTATTCAGTTACCAGACAAGGGCTGGCCTCTGGTACCACTGCCCATGCTGAACGGGCACTGAAATCAAGGTGATTATTTATGGAGTGAGGCTTTGTAATGAAAACAACAGGCTCATTTCTCACTGATCTCTATAAATAGTATTGACTTTAGAAACCTTGTTGCAACGGATTGCTTTACGTCAGTTTGAAGAATTGATTTGATCTTTACGTAAACACGTATAAGTATCTGTATCTAATGGTATTTTCTCATGATCTGATAAATCATAGCACTTGTAAAAATATTGAGGGAGACGTTCAAATTACACAAAACCTCACATGACAACATTGCATGCAACTACATTAACAAATAATCACACGAAGCATGCAGTAATGCTACTTGAGTATATGTTTACAGAATGCATGCAGAAGGCCCATATATAGGGTATTTGTAAACTATTGATTGGTATATTCTATGGGATATTTTAAAATAAGTACTGTGCATCTGCCAAACTCAAAACTTAATTGTTCGTGTTATTTGGAACAAGTTAGACCAAACGCAGATCCCTTTTTAAATCCCATCCTTAGAAATCACTTTGTGTTGTGGATTTCATGTTTGCTTCAAGTGTTTAATTAATGACAGACATCTGTAGTGACAGCTTTTGCAGACAAGTTTTAGTATCCCCTTTAGAATTAAAAAGCTGAAGTGCGCAACTTTCACAGGGAAACTGAGAGTTTGGATTTTCACATTTTCTTCTCTAGTCTAAACCAGATAGCAAACCAAAGAAAAAGATTCCCAGAACCAGTGAAATGACTCAGTCCACACTTACTTACCATGGCCAGGCCTTTCAAAATTCCCCACTAGCTCTGAAAGCAGGTCGGTGTCTTGATTGTCCTGTTCAAAATACATAGATGTAAAACTTCATGGAATCTGAGTATCTGCTGCCTCTACTAATTTCAGCTTCAGACATTTAGCCGAGATGAAAGCTCAGGACATCAAGTTATGCATGAAGAGCTAATGAGCCAAATTACAAAACCGTCTGCCCGTCTGTCACATGAAAGGGATGACCATGACCACACCAACAGATCCAGCAGGTGATCCTTAGAACATCCATCAAGCACACGTCTCCATAACACAAAAACCACCACAACAGGAGTAATAACTGATACACTTGCTGGCAGCCACAGAGGCAAAGCCTGAACCATTGCCTGTTGGAGCCAGTGAGAATTGGAGTGTAACAGAAATTGGTCATTTTGACCAAACGTGCTTCTGCAAAATGAGACACATTAGTTACTCCGCATTAATAAGCTGCACGGTTGAAAAACTGAGATTTCTGGTCACCCATGTTGTCAGCTTAGCAGTCTGTACAGTGAATTTATGTAATACATGTTTATAAAATATCAATATTGAGTATTCACAGATAAAAGTGATAGACAAAATGCACCACACGCATGAAAAAATAGTGGGTATGCAATACAGTATTATCTACTATTCAATCCTCATCTAGGCTAGAAATCAGATTCCTTCATTATAGCTCTACTGGTTTTGGACTGGTGAAGTAAATCAGAGAAAACGAGTGCCATGCGCAAAGAGATCACTGCCACTTTGAACAAAGCTAGGCAAAATGAAAACCGAGCATGTCACAGAATCCACAGAAAGTTTCAGAGCCTCAGCCCACAAAGTAACAGGTATTAGGCATGGGAGACAGAAGGAGTCTACATTTTCCTAAACTAAGCTGTAATTTAACAAATGCTTGCACATGTGACAGCCCTTTGAGCAAGCTTGCATGGTCAAGACTTAATGTGCTTTGATCTGTTTCCCCTTCCACATTTACAGAATGCCATCAACACTGGCTAAAACTTTAATTTAAACAGCCTTTTTAATATCAGTAATGTATTGTAAATTGAGAAAAATCAAAACATTTATAAATATATTTTATATATCAGAGTATAACATATCTAGAGTAAAGTAAAACTATAGTTTTGAGAGGCATTCTGTGCGGCTTCTTCTATATGCTGTAAACTGAAAACCTTTGCAATATTGCATCAGGTTTTTTGGCTTTATTTTTAAGCCAACATACAGGGAAGAAGAGATTATAGGGTTGGCAGATACTTTCACCTTCGCCATCTGAAGAGCCCTGCTGCTGCAAAGACTTGCATGGCTCCCTTTTGGTGTCGCTAGTTAAGCGCAGGTGCGAGGCTCGGCAGCGAGGTGGGCAGGGGATGCGGAGGTGGGAGTTCAGCCCTACACCTGAATGTTTACATTCCGTTACAAAGGTTCATATTGACCCAGACTGAGAATCTGAGTGTAAGTGCATACGGAGCAAAAGATTAGTTTCTTACTACAGGTAACTCTGCCTCTGTATATTTAGTGCATTATCGGCTGTGTATAATATTAAACACAGACCTGTAGTTTACTGATGCTTTAATTTGATGTTTCCTTGCACTGCTGTTCAAAATAACCTATTTCCTCAAAAATGAATGACATGCATATTGGATGTGTTAAATTTATTAAGGTCATAGATGACTATTTGCAAAGCACCACATTTAATGTAGTATTTTTGTACTGTAATGGAAGCATGCCTTCCTTGGGTTCTTTTCCACATATTAAATTGTATTTATTTACCTGTATTTATAACTGTGCAATTTTTAAATATGTTTTAAAAATAAACTTTGTCTGTGGCTTCAAATATTTAAAAATGTCTTTTCAATTTAAAAATGATCTTGACTATAATTACTTGAACTGAAAGGAGGGACCTTCCTCTCCAACTGAAATAAAGGACTTTTCTAATGAGGTACTCTATCCTGTTATTTACGAAGTGAATGTGCTTCTCTGCTTGAAAATTAAGCCCAGAAGATGCTTTTTTCCCATTCAAATTTCATAAATTCATCATTACTGAGGTAGTTATTTTTAGAATTTATTTTTATTTCAACACGTTGATCAATTATACTTAAAACTGGAATTTATACTAGTTGAGGCCTGGCCCAAAGGATTTTGCCCTCCACATGAGAAAAAAGTAGATCACAATTTTTTCTGAAGGTCATGCAACTGTACACCTCAAAATTAAAGCAGAAGTAATAATATTACAACACAATCTTTCTGGAAAAAAAAAGAGTCAGCTCTCAGTGACTGAAATTGTTACTCGAGCAACTTCCCATAAATCACAGTGGGAGTTTGCTATCAGAATTTTTTAGTTTTGGCCTTCATGTGCTGAGCAAAAGAGCTGAGAGTAGCATTGAAACCATCTTCCTGCTTTCACTATGGGACACTAACACAACACAGATATGAGAGGGACATAAAATTCCTGTATCCCAGTACGGACAGAAAAGATGACAACCAGCAAGGGATTGTGACAGTTCCAACAGAGGGCCACTGACAAAGCGGGACAACACTGGCATGGATCTGAAGGCTGACACTCTCAATGGACACGGGGGATGCTACAGAAAACAAACTAAAACAAAAGAGAGGATACGATCACAGTTTACCTGTAGAAGAAATGTTCTGTCATAGCCAACTCTGCCTATGGCTTTGATCAGAATCTTCCACTAAAGAAGAAACAGAACAATCGCTAAAAAAACCACGCTAACCTTTAGGATGCAAGTAACGTGTGCTCTTGACACTGGTATGTTTTGCCAGGAGCTGTTAAGGTTTAGTTTAGTTCTTGCTGCTCAAATGTGCCAACA
>NW_009700065.1:0-33935 GCF_000703405.1 Apaloderma vittatum | reverse complement strand
GAATGCCCATTAGTTATGTGCTCTGTAGCCAACACAGACCAGGAACACAGCACAGCAGTCCTGAAACCAAAGACAGTTATTGGGAGAAAAATGTTAGTATCAAATCTTCCCTACAAAACTGCTCGGAAAATCACTGAGGATACTGGTAAAAAGTCCGAAAATACAGTCACCTACTCCACACCAGTTGTCAGTCATGCACTATCTGTCTTCAGTATTTTTATGGCATTTTTCTTTCACCACAGCTGCCAGTGTCTCCCTTATTCATGTTATGCTCATAACACACCTGAGGGACAGGGAGGAGTTACTTCCAATCTTAGTGAGAGGGAGCAAAGACCTGAGGTGGTGTCAACTTGTCAGGTATCTAATATTGCCTCCCACAAGCAATCCACAAAAGTTAGCAGGTACAAATCCTCTACAGGAAATTCTTGCATGAAGTCTGAACAGAGCCCTTTAGCTTGCACAAGGAGCCACGTTCTCCCATCTCTCCCAGTTGCTACAAGCAGTGTGAACACAGCACGGCATGACTTGCCATGGTCACAAGGACATCTGTGATAGAAAAGAAACCAAACTAGATAATTACATTTGAATTTTAGGATCTGAAGCATCTTTACCTTTCCTATCATTCAACATTTGGCATGTCCTCTACTTTCATGTCAGGAAATGTCATTTATAGCCCGGCTGGTTTATCTCTTACCTCTCCTCCTGTTCCCGGTCCATGATCCTATAAAAAGACGAAAGAGTTGCCATGCCTCAGTCTTCTTTCTTGGCCTATTCTTGCATCTGCCAAAACCTCCTCGTGGTCACACTGCTGTGTGACCTTACATATGAAGAAAAAAATCCTCCTTTACTGAACAGCAGCTGAAATTTCTAAATGAATGTGAGGGATTACAGACTAGGATAAAGCAGGAATTTGGGAGGGAAATTATAACACTCTTCTACAAGAAAATTGCCAACTTGTGTTCAAATAATGTCAAGTGGCTTCAAAGTTAAAACCAAAAAAATCAATCTTAATTTAAATCCTATCTTCTATTTTTGCCATGTATTATATCCATTCAGAGCTTGGGGATTTATTTTTTTTTTATAATAGTGCCACAAGTCATAAGAAATCAAGACTCTCACAAACCGTTTCGTTCCTTAAGTAGTTGTTGTTTTTTTAAGCAAAACACCAAACATGACAACCAAGAGTAAGAAAAGAGGCAGCATCAAAACATAGTCTATTCCTCTTCACGTTCAAACAGGAAAGAAAGAAGCAAGAATCCACACAGTGAAAAGATGTGAGAATATTTCTTTTTAATTTAAAACAGTTGCACAATGTCATTCACAACCTTTCTCATCTCAGACAAATACTTTCCAAAATGTTAACAGTGCTTCATACAAACAACTCTGGTGCAAAGAAAACCAGTACAGACACTTCCAGGATACAACAGTAAAACCACTGAAGAGTGAATAGAAATCGGACTCTGATGTCAGCCATTAATGTGGGAAGAGTGATGGGAAAATAAAAATAAAAATAAAAAGTTATGTCCAGTTATGTATTTTGCATAGTCTTTCAACACATGATAACAGCAAAGATAAAACTGGCTGCTGCCAGGATGGAGAACAAAAGGAATGAATTGGAGATGCTTCTAAAACAATCTAACGAACTCTGGCTGCGTCGGTATTCAGAGCGTGTGCTACAAAGCAGTGGAGGCCGCCTGAATCAAAGAAACTGGACTGACGCTGGTTTTGGTTGTACCAAAGTAAGTCAGAAGTAATGCCACTGAATGCAGCAGAGTTAAAAGTGAAAGTAGTCCAGAATCATCTAGGCTTGTTTTTAAATCATAGCTTTGAATAAATTAAATTTGTATCCTAATTATATTTTAGCTAGGAAGATTAAATAGGAGTTTGCATCTACATGTGTTGGAGACTGGAGATTGTGATTCAGAATGAGGGCTGGATCCAGGAAAGAGAGGAGAAATGGAAAACAAGGAAAAGTTACTGAGTTGTTATTCCTTCCACTCTCCTAACCTATCATGTGTTATCAAAAAGTAAAAATCAGTCCAAGAAATAAGAGCATTATTTGATGCAAAGTCCTGGCTTGCCACAATTCTCAGGTTAGATTGTCTCAGACAGGTCACAGTGATTTTTCTTCCCCATCCTTCTTTGCTAAGAAGCTCTCAGCACCCCTAACCCCCAGTGGCTATTACAAGATCCAGACACATCAGCCAATGTCCTTGTTGTGCACTGAGGCCTGGCTCAACACCATTAAGTGCATACAAATTTTAGCACGTGAAGCCTGAGAAATTAGTCATCTATTCAGTACAGTCTGAGTGTGGCTTCTGCACGCTGAAGTTCAAAAAAACTCAAAAAAACCAAACTCCTCTCCCTCACATGAGGCTGAAGACTGGGAGTTTCCACCCTGCTCCTCCAGATTCACAATGTTCTCCACACGTATCACATTGCAAAAGTGAGATGACTTAACTGGACGTTTGAAAAAGGAAGGAAGTCACTACTTAGGGAGATAAAATAATTCCTCAAACAGTTGAAGAACATATTTTCAAGTGCTAAATTTTAGAAGATCCATAAGCCTTTCTCCTAAACTGTTCCCTGCACTTCTGACCCACTTGGTAGTTTAGGCAGGTAGCACGCAAGAATGATGAACTGAGAAGAATTTTAGAAGCCGAGCTGCTACAGTTCACCCATCACAGCCAGCAAATGGCTCTGCCCTTTCATTTACCATTTCCAATTTATCACCTGACAGCTTTCTAAGTGGGTCTCCTATTAACAGAGATCAATTAGGCCCACAGAGACATTCTAGTTTTAGCATATACCAGATGAATAGTTTGCAAGAGTCCAAACTCAATCCTGTGAGATCAGCCATGTTTCCAGGTTAATAATGAACATGGGAACTACCTTGCCGGTCTTTATTTACCCAAGGTCTCTAAATAAAAAGGTAGTGGCCACCAGATTTTCTTAGTTTATATATAGCCCTTTAAGATCAAGAGGCAAGAGGGAAGGTGTTGTGTTGAACTTTCTGGGCATTCAAAACAATTCTAAAAAGTCTTTTTTAAAAAAAAAGAAAAAAATATGCTTTTTGTCTTTCTTCTAGTGTCAGAATGAAAAAGCACAATCAGAATTTAGATCTCTCACTTTAAATAGAAGATGTATCAGTGCATAACTTGCTAATCCTATTTTCGAATCTGCCATTTTCTGGTGGAATACACAAATACTCAAAACTTGGAAGAAGAAGAAAAAAAAATTACTGACAGTTTTTATTTTGTCCAGACTTGGTGGCTTGATAGTTACAAGGCAGCTGAACCTCACAGAAGCCACTTACTAATGTGCTAGGATGTTGTTCTTTTGTGCCAATAGCGCACTGAGTGAAGAAAGCATTCCCAACAATTAGGTACCACTTACACTCTACAGAATTATTGCACTAGAATTTCTCTCAGTCTTTTAAAATCAAAAAATGACTTTTTTTTTAAAAAAAAAAAAAAAAAAACAAACCAAATCAGCAGTGTTTTTTTGGCTCTGCATGAAGCTATATGACCAGAGGGAGAACTATCTTTCCCCAAACACTGGAAAAAAATAAAATGCCCTACTCATAACAAGATTTTTTTTAATTTAGGTTTTCTTCTGTAGCGTGTAGCTGCCTAAATTTTGCTATTAAACGTGTGAGCACTGACTGCAGAGAAAATATAATTACACCTCCATGCCTTACTCTGTAAGGAGGATTTTTCTTTTTTCTCTGACTGTTACAATTTATTTTGAGGGCTCAGTAAGATTATGTGAGGCAACAGTTCCTAAGGAGTAGCCAACACTGTGAACCTCTGGGGTATTTTGGAATCATAAAAAGTTCCACACTCACCACTGAATTTTTTTCTAGAATTAGTGTTTTTAAATATAAGTTTAAAACCCACATAATATATTCTTGCCTGTGACACAAACTGAAATGACACAAAAAAACAACAATAAAAAAGACAGGAAAGGCCAGCTACTACCTACCTACTACCTGTTCATCCCAGCCAGAGATACAAAACCCCTTCTAGAATGTGTCTGTTCAAGAGATCAGATTATTGGTGTGTTTGCAAGTTTTTAGAAAGCCAAACCATCATTTCAAGGTGGTTGTTGTTGTTGTGGTTGTGTTGGTTTTTGTTTGTTTTATTTTTTTTAAGGGAGGGAGGAGAGAGGGGAAAAAAATCAATAAATAAGCGATTTCCCGCACTCACAGATGAAACTAGATGTTTAAGCAGTCTTTGGCAGAAAGCAGAATTGCACTGTGAGTACTTGTCCAGGAGTTGATTTCAGCTGGAATGTGAGTGGTCTAGATGTAAATTTCCCTGAAATAAATATAATGGGACATTAACCCCTTCTTTATCTTTTTTCATAAGAAAATAAAATCTTAATAATAGCCTTGCCTTTCCTGAGGGTATGCATTTAATTTTACAGTCAGTCTACTTCTTTTAGCCATCTGTAATTCCGAATATGTCAGAAGAACTCGCAAAACAAACATTCAAGAGACAATAAAGAAACATGTGTCTGCAAAAATAAAACCTGCTGTTTCTCTTTGGCAGAAAACATAAAAGGCACTACCAGGAAATTGCTTCTAGCTCCATTAGCGTCTTAGGATTATGCATCAAAAAGGCAAACCAGAATACTATAAACCTGAACTCCAACAGATGAATCTTTAGCTGACTTTTCTCACTGTACCAAAAAAATAGTCTCTCAAATAAGACATTCTGCTCTGAAGAGCACTCACACACCTCCTCCCTTCACCTTTATATGTGATATGATTTTTCTATGTGGTCTGGACTCTGGTTAAAAACCTTGCTGTCTCACAGTTAACAAAGACACAAATATTTCCTTGTGGTCTTCAGTTGATGCATGGACAGAACAGGCAGGAGCTGGGCTGAACGGGGCTATTTTTGTTCAACTCTAACACTTCTGTTTTCTCCAACGCTAGCTGCAAACTCCACCAGTAACCTGCATCATTGTAAGGTATCCTTTAAGGTGTAAAAATTTAAAACATCATACCATATATCATCTAATAGAAATCTTCCCTCTAACAATTAAGGCGGCATCAAATGACTGGTTTTAAATAAACTATAAATATCCCACGTTTTCATTTGGTTTTTTGGCAGTCCAAGAGTTAGGGGTCTTTCGTTGCTTTTAGATTTTCTTTTTCATCGTATGCTTTTTGGGCAGGTTAAAAAGGCTTATGGCTTCTTAAGGCCAAATAACAGATTTGAGGCCTAACTTGGTATCCTGTGGTAAAAATAAATGTAGCCCAGGTCTTTGGGAGGACGTTCTGAGGCACAGACTCTAAGGTCATTGTAGATCACCCATCTGAAATGAAAACAAGAATGATTACATTCCATGTGTATAAATATTATCACAAGTTTATCAGGGACATCTCAGATCCAACCTTCAAAGAGCCTAAAATCTAAAATTAGGCATTGCAACAAGAACAAAAGATCAGAGAAACAGCCAAAGCAGGTTTGCTGACAGAGTCAGGAACTAAAAGGAATAGGGATGTGCAGAGGAATGTGTAGTTACAGTTCAAATGAAGGAAAATCAGAGATTCCCAATGCCAAATAATAGGAGCATATTAAAATCACCGCCAGGACCAGCAGTGCGGTACTAGCAGTACTAGTATCAGCCCTTAGTTTGGTCAGTTTCTACTGATGGGGAAAAGGAGTTGGAGAAAGTTCAGCTAGAGAAAGCCAGATATAGAACTGATGACCCAAAATGAACAGAGATTTGAAACAGCAACACAAGAGGATGGTACATTTCAGCACAGACCTCAGCAGAATCAGAATCAATTCATCACATCTACAGTCTGTAACAATCTTCATTTCTTTGGTGGGAAATGTATGCATGGTAACAGCACGCATGCTTTGTCTGTCATGAATGCACACCCTGCTCTTAGAGACACATGCTTAAAATAAACAACAAAAAAAACAACCAAAAAAACTCCGCACCCAACATTTGCTCATCCTTGTGTGTGAATTCCACTCACCTCCCCTCTTTTCTGAGATGACAAACATAGTGGCCACTCATCGTGGATGTCCCCATGTGGCTGATGAATCCAAACAGCTCGTATCCTGTTTAAGAAATACAAATGGCACCATAAGTCTATAATTGCTAACATTGCAATGGGACTCCAGAGGAGATTTTCTTTCCAATACTGGGGAAGCAGCTAAGCATTCCCAACTCAGGCTCTGCAGTCCCAAACACAGTTTCTGTCTAGACTGCAGCATATTCTTGCTTAAACCAGCACCAAAAACCAAACCAACCAAAACAAACCCACAGAGCTGTGTGCAGATACAGCAGGGCTGTGATCACAGCCCCTCCTAGGAAAAGCAGATTCATTCCCAGCTCACAAAGGGCACCACAGAAAGTGCCAGCTATGGAGTTCATTCTGCACACAGAGTAGTTACATCTGTAAGCATGATCACAGATCCCCTATAAATCAAACAAAACTCAGAAGTTTATATGTGAGCAGCCCATAAAAGAGAACAGGAAAGAAACCTCTTTCTTTAACGTGAGGACCATTTTTTTGCTTAATGCCTCTGGAGAACTCAGCACTGGTTCTTGTTCCTCACCCATTCATGCCATTCACCCAAATAACAACCAAAAGTAGGTGGGTACCTTCTTTCAGGACATTGCATAAGGACAGGGGCCTGGATTTTCATGGAGAGGGCTTTCTGGAGCCATTTTACAGTGTCATGTTGGTTATCAGGATTTCAGGCACTCAATAAATGGTCTCAGCTTATAAAGGCTAAGTTCCACAAAAAAACGATTATTCCAAATATTATTTTTTCAATCTAATGATAATCAAGTTTCCCACATCTCCAGGAGACTTAAGATTGGTCTTTATGATGTTAGACACAAAGAAATGACTGGTCTGCTATAACAACAGCAACCACAGAAACAAAAATCAATTTGGCTGTTCTTTTTTTTTTTTAATAAGATCATTTCAGTCAAAATCAGAGGTACGAGTTTAGCAAATACTCTAGTTATTAGAACTGATAACTAAAGATCCTTGTAAAAACATTTCGTGATATCCTTATGTTAGAACCACCGCTGACCTTTCGTACGCTGGTGCTTTTACACTTGCAAGAGGTTCTTTGTGTACTTCACAACTTTGCTGTACGTTAGCCCCATCTTGTGGTTTATTTAGCAGTAGTATGACTGAGGCTCTCAAAGTAAAAAAATAAAATGACAAAACAGTACAAATAGAATACCAACTCTACCTGCCATATTTAGAATAAGGAACTTGGTGGAACAGATTACGAAATCTGCCATCAGATTACAGGAGGACAGAAACTCAGGTGGTCTGGAACAACTGTGCTATCTTTAGGATGCTCAGCCTCTGAAGATTTTATTTGTATTTTTACCTTGTGTCAACAAAATAAAAGAAGTAGAGCTAGGTCAGGAGAGACTTATATGCCACGGCAACAAGGAACTTGGACTCAGGTTATTCGGTGAGTCCAGAGAAAGATTTCTGAGCAAACACAGCCCATAGAACTTAGCAGGCTCACAGACCTGGACTCAGCCCCAGAAGCACATTGTCTCGATCACCTCCAAAAACTCCACAATAACTATTTTCAAAACAGAAAGGAGGTGTGATGCAACAACATGACAGCCAGTTCTAAGCTGAGGGACAACTTACTTCCAGGCCCATCTTTGATCCTGGGTCCCTCTGACCCCGTCTCTGCAAGGACATTCGCATTAGTGTTGTTCTCCATATCTATCACATCCAAAGCAGGCTCACTTTCTTCCTCAGGCTCCGGGTGGCTGAAAATCCATTCCAGTGCACGCTCCAAGTTGTTGTTCTGCAAGTGAAACAAGTAAAAGAGCAGCCTCTCTAGCACACTCTCTAGCATCATGCTACCACTCAGCAGTCTTTGAACAGAGTAAGGATCACATTAAAAAGCACTTAAAACTTCTAAGATATATACTGTACCTCCACAGAAAATAGTATTCAGCAAGGACTCTGCAGAAACTCGACAGATGGAAAAGAAATCCTCCCACAACTAAACCCCATGGCCCCCGGGTTCTCATCTTGAAGATGCATAGTCTTTAAGCACCTAGGTTGTTTCTCAACAGATGGTAAAAGAAGCTCAGTTTTCCTCACTTTCCTCCACACTTCAACATTCATGTGAAAAACACAAACCACCCTCCCAACTCTAACCCAGACAAGTCAGGCACCTCATACTTTGCCAGAATAGTTCTGTTAATAGATTATGAGCATCATCCACTAATTTGATTTTTATACATGTTTCAAAGGTATCTGAGCATGCACATGTACAAAGCACCTAATATGGATCGAAACCCAAGTGCTACCAATAGCTAATGGAACTCACTGTTGTCTTCAGTGCTTGAACTGCTAGATTCCTTTGAAAGCCCATGGAAATGATAATTGCAACCATCTCTTCGGGAGGTTGGTTATCTAGCCCAACAGCTCCAAACTCAGTTGCTCCACTGGACGCAACTTCTCCAAATGCAGGTATGACCAATGGCTCAGCAAAGTCTGGAATGAACAAACATTCATTAGTTCATTCTTTTGCTCCACTGAACTGGGAAGCCAACAACAAATGCAAACAAACAACAAGTAGGACCTCAAAAGCAGTTCCAAAATCAACATAAGTTTGTTTAACTGGCCCAGTTGGGACTTAAGATTTGTGGAAAGCCTTAAAATCAGTAAAATGAACATGCACATTGTAAAACATCTAGGTGGGCAAACTCCTACTGAGCAGGCTGGAACAACCTAGCACATCACAGAAGTGAAACAACTGCAGGAAAGTAGCAAAGATTGCCATGGAAGCAATGATATCACCAGAACAGTAGACAATCCAGCTGACATACATATAGATGTAAAATGAACTCATTCCATAGCTGAAATATGTCAGTTAAGCCCAAGTAAAACTCATCTCTCATTTACACAAGCAACACAAAAGCCCACAGTGAAGTGTGAACTCAACCAAATATGGAGTTTCCTGGCAAGGGAGTGCTCAGATATACTCAGTGGTGAACCACAAGTCCAGACTTTGCATGGATGAAACACAGGAAGAGGAGAACATCTAGCAGCCCCATCCATCAGTACGCAGCCCAAGTTCTAAGCGTGGCATGAACGCTCTAGCCTGAGCTAGACAAGGCTGATATGGAAGAAAAGCATCTCGACCACAGAATTCTTTGTACTTACACTTGATCACAAGTCAGCTTCCCCCTTAGTAGCAAGGACCTAGCCAAAGGGTGGAAAACAGAGAGCTGGCCCACACCACCAGGGAGGACAGGAGAACGTATTTCAGGCGTAGCTTAGGTTTGTCATCATCTTCAAGGCAGAGGATGGCACATAATGGTCAAGAACTACATATCCCAGGAGCAGCTTAGGAAAATTCCCTCACACCTCCAGGTTTGCCTGGGAGGGGAAGGGGGCTGTTGTTTCTCTGCCATACATTTTACAGATTCTACTGACTTGCCAAAATACTCAACCAGGAACTGAGTTTAACTTATACCTTCCAGTCACTGACCTGGTTCTTCCATGTGTGCAATGATCCAGTTGAAAGCGACTTCAGGACCCAGGTTGCCTGTATAGTACACAGCTTTCCGACATGCTTCCAAAGGAAATCCCATCTCTGCCAGTTGCATAACTGAAGACTCATTAATATCTAGAGCTACAAGAAAGGACCTTCTAAAATAAAAAAGTCTAATTTCATCCATTGTAAAGTATTTCTTATTGTTATTCATGGTGCCACATATTAAAATACGTATCACTTGGATTTGTTTTATTACAATAATAAACCCATACAAGCATGACAGTATTTGTTATGAAGCTACTGGTAATCTTTTGTCTTGATAATCTACATAGATCCTTAAACATTGATGAATTCCTACAGGACTTTATTAAAAAAACCTCACCACTGGATTTCAAGAGGGCAGGAAGTTAGGTGCTGAGCTTAGCTAGAGATGGCAGCCAAAAGCAATCATCTCTCAAAAACAGGACCTTGCCAGTGACAGAAACAAAACTCTGCTGGAGGTAGCAGTCCAACTGAACTTCATCTCTGAATGACAGGGCCCAACAACTTCAGCTGAGATCAGAGTCCAGTAGAAGCCAGGATCAAGTAGCTGTAACCCTCTGAGAGATCCTGCTGATGAGCAGCAGACAGAGGAACAGCTCATATTCTGGCTATGCTCATGATACTACAGATTGTTTAAGTGTCCTGCACACATGGAAGTAAATGTTGAACAAATCCAAAAATCAGCTGTTATTTAGAGGCATGCAGGGCAATATTTCATGCATCTCTACGAGGACAGAGAAGTCATTAGCTAAGCAAAAGCATGACATTTCTTAAGCAGCTGAAATACCAGACTCAGAAAAAAGAGATACGTACACTCCACAAAATGATTCATCATACGATCTGGAAATCAAGAAAAGAGAAAAAAAAAGGAAAAGGACTTATATGAAGGCTGTGTAGATTCATATGCTAAAACCAATTCCCTATTTTTAAAGTCAGAGAAACACTTGACCTCATATAGGCAGGGCATGTTGATCCTTAACATCTGTTATGTTTTTGCCATGAGTTAGACCAGGGATGCTTCTGACCAGTAATTTCCCTAACTCAACTCAAAGACAAATGTCTCTGGTACTATAAATCAATAGGAAATACAGCTGATGGCTGTCCTAAACCAACCCAAGCAGAATCTGTTTTGTTATAAATAATGTACCAACATCCATGTATTTTCACTGCAACTAGGTCAGTACATCGAGCAAGCGGATACAAAGGAATAGGTTTTTGTAAAGAAGCTACAGATAAGGGACAAAATTAACATCTTTAGAAAACTGAATTTTGCCAGAGCCTTTCCTCTGACACACAATTTCAGGTACTAGCTTTCTTTCACAAACATACAGCTTCACATCATATCACCACTATTATAAATAACCAAGCAAATGGGGCAATCATGTCATGAGAGCAGTGGCATTACTGTTTATTACCTACTGAGGCACCCAAGCTTAACTCATCTGGAGAAAATTGCAACAACCTGGGTCTAAGGTCATACTATAAAAATATGATTTTTCTTGCTATAGAACATTTCATTCTCCAGAGAAACCCAGGGAATGAGGAAAGAGGATAATCTAATATTCTTGTTCCTGAACTTCAGCGTTAGAAAAACTGTATTTCACAAAAAAAGCAGCATAGCATGCTAGTCACTCGCCTTTCTCCCTCCTCTACAAATATTTTAGTCAGCAGTTTGACATCACCTCCTTGATACAGAGACTTTTTAAAGGACTGTGCAGCCAAAGTACATCCAGAAGTGGACTACGCACACATACACAGCTGCTAGGGCCTACTGCAACCTAAAAATACTTAGATTTTTAAAAATGAGTAAGATTTTGGATCTTAATCTATATCTGAAAACATTTTCTTAAATTGCAGTCCTTTGTGTATGAAGTATTGTTGTACTATGAACGAATCAATTCTGCAGGAATGGCGCATCGTTTGTTCCACCTCGAACTAAAGTGTTTCAAGTTATCCAAGTAAATATAATACTGAACAGAAGATCATCGGCTCAGAATCATAACACTAAAATCCTACAGCAAATAGTTATAGTAACTGACAGATTTTCAAGTTCCTTCTAATGAGGATGGACCATATACTGTACACAAAGGTGTACGCAAGAACCAGGAGATTGGTTTAGCTACAGTACCACCCGGCTTACATTATTACCTGGTTTTAGACAAAATTTAATACAAAAGTGCTCAAAAAAGTAGAGGTCTTCTCTATCCCTTTAAGTCCTAGGTATCAGTCAACATTCAGTAAGGATGGGCACAATGGTCTCATCCTTAAGTAAGGATAGTCCATTCACATGACAGACATGGAACAATTCTGCTGGTAAAGATGAAGAGATCACAACGCAGCACAAGCTGCTCCACCGAGAAGAACTACACTGTTGCTTAAGAGGCAACCACCAAACAGCAGGGTAAGTACAAGAATATAGCCAGTAAAGCAAGTGAAATAATCTATTTCACAAAATATTATGTCTTCTCTTTGGGCACAGCAATTTCATAAAAATATGAATTATTTAGAGAGAGTCCGGAGCTACAGCAGCAATTATAAATCCTGAAAATATCAAAGCAGAAAACCTGGGAGAACTAGGCTTGTCTAGCAGGGAGGAAAAAAAGGCTGTGGAGTGTTGTAAAAGTCTTCAATTACTGAAGCACAGAGATGTTTTTTTGTTCATAACTCCAAAAGGTGAAGACTAAAATCAGTATGTGCTAGAGGGAAAGGGGAATAGAGGAGAGAATCAGGAGAGAAGTCAGTAAATACCTTTTGGGTCATCGGGAATGATAATGGGAGGAGCAATGTCTGGAAGTTCCTCTTCTCCAGGCTGGAGACCCCTGGCCCGAAGGTGGCTGATATCTAGGAAGTCTGGCATGTCTATAGAAACATCTAAAAAAGCAGAAAAAAGGCTAAGCTTATGAACCTAGCAAAATGACTTCATGCTGCAACCTACCCCTTGAAGAGAGGGGACTCTGGTACACAAGGTACAAACACCACCAGGATTCTTCTGAGAACAGTTGTACACTAAAGAACGATTTAACTGGGAGGACAGACTACATAAAATTGTATTTTAACTTAACAGAATCAATTAATTGGTTTGTCAGAAGAGAAAAGAAGATTCAGTTAGGATCTTCACAGTATAAACTAGAGAATCAAGCCAGGTCATCATTATTGACAAAGTGTGTACACCTTATAGATAATCTTGGACAGAATGAGAAAAAGGTGAGTATAAAAAGGCACTTGCCAAGCTTTTTAGGTATCCAGTCAAGGCCAAAGGTGAATTTCTTTATCTGCACCACTAAGTACTCAGGAAATGAAGCAAAACGAGAAGTCCTGGGAAGCACAAGAAATACAATTCATTGAAATAAGACAATAAAATCACAAGCAGCACAGATTTAAGTACTTCAGACCTAGGTGAGATCAATAGTGATGTATTTTATAAACATAAATTTCCAAAAAAAAGTTTTCAAGTACAGTAGAGAACTTTGATAGCAGCACTGCATACATTCATGTCCTGAATGTCACCCCAAATCCTTGCAGACAATTCAGCTTGCAGGAAGATTACAGAAAACAGCTACAAGTAATATTCAACTGGCTTACTCAAGCTGTTCTGAAGTTGAATGTCAGAAAATAAAATTTGAATGACATTGGCTATAACTTCAGGGCATGGGCTTAAAACACATTCGGAGAGAATGGAGTAACAATTAAATCTGTATTTTATTCACTTCCTTTCTAGTAACTGTAACATTGTCCATGAGATATCAGTCGACCACAAAGCATTTCATTGAGCAAAACTTTTAAAAATTGCCATGTGAAGTTTTTCACATGAAAGCGCTATATAAAAAAATACCTATATAATACTCTTTATGAGCTACTATAGTATTTATCAAAATAGAGCATGACTCTTGAGTTTAAGGAGATCCCTGATATTGTCCCACTTAGCAAAAAGATCCCCAGCCCTAACCCTAAATCCTAATCCTAACCTCAATCCTAACACCAACCCCTAACCCCAACCCCCAACAGTGACGTCCACTGATAGGACAAAGGGAAAGGGGTGCAAACTGGAGCATAGGGAAGTTCCACAAAAACATTAGGAAACATTTTTTCAGAGCGCTGGCACAGGCTGCTCAGAGAAGTTGTGGAGTCTCCTTCTCTGGAGACATTCAAAACCCGCCTGGACACGTTCCTGTGTGACCTACTGTAGGTGATACTGCTCTGGCAGGGTGGTTGGACTGGGTGATCTTTCAAGATCCCTCCCAATCCCTAAGACTCTGTGATTCAGTGAATATACACACCATCATTGTCCTCCTCTGTGCTCTCATTCTAAGGGCATTTAATATCCTACATCCTTCCCTTTATATTCCACTCATACATATCATCCTTTCCTCCAATCACCTGATTCCAGGTAAAATACAGTAAATGCAACATAAACATAACGCCTTCCTACCATACTATAAGTAACTATTTCCTGAATTCTTGTTAGCACCACCTTGCAATTTTAGTAACTATAATTTGCAGCACAAAACTTTTGGGTTTTTAAATATCAACTTAGTCTTCATGGTTCAATGCTTTTAAAGATCTAGAGGATGAAGAACAGCTAAATTACAAATTAACCTTGGATCTATTTAAAGACTAGAATGTCTTCCAACATGTTCACAGTTAATAAAGGAAATGTTTAGATTTCTGCTACATTTTTCTCCACCATGTGCATTTGATGCCCAACTTTCAATACAATGTCAGTGAAAGAGCATGCTAAGACAGCAATGAGTCATTAATGTGTTACGTGATCTAAAAATAGAAGGCACCTAGACACAGCAAACCAGTAGCAGAGCCCTATTTTCAACCACTCCTTGCTGCTGACAAAAATGGAAACAGATAAGAGATTAACTTTTGTTCTCAGCAAGAAATACTGCCCCTGAAAACTGCACTGGTTTCCACCTATTGTCTTATTTCTTCTTAATGCTTTTTTAAGCCCAAGATGCTCTTGGTTCTCTTATCTATGTGGTTATAAACACACAAGATGGGTTCCTTCTTTTATATGCCCATAGAATCATAGAATGCTTTGTATAGGAAAGAACCTTCAAGATCATCTAGCTCCAACCAAGCCACAGGCACAGACATCTCCCACTAGATCAGGCTGCTCAAAGCCCCATCCAGCCTGGGCCTGAACACTTCCAGGGAGGGGGCGTCCACAACTTCTCTGTGCAACCTCTTCCAGTGCCTCAGGACCCTGACAGAAAAGAATTTATTCTCAATATCTACTCTAAATCTACTCTCTTTCAGTTTGAAACCAGTACCTCTTGTCCTACCACTACACTGCCCGCTAAAGCGTCCCTCCCCATCTTTCCTGTAGGCCCCTGAAAGGCTACTATGAGGTCTCCCTGGAGCCTTCTCTTCTTCAGGTTGAACAATCCCAACTCTTACAGCCTTGCTTACAGGGAACAGGCATGTACCATGGCCTCATCCGTGTAAGTGACAGCAAACCTCACTGATGCAAACACTGTAGCATACAAAGGAGATAGACTGAAATCCAAACACAAATAACATAAAACATAATAAAACCAAAGTTGTCAGCATAGAACTTCAGAAAAGCAAAAATTTCTATCCATCTAAAGAACTTTCTCACAAGAAACACAACCTCCGTTTGCTTGAGTCTGTTCAGTTGCAATGCCACACATCACCTCGTGGAGTCTGGCAGTTGAGAACAATTTATGTCCTGCTCAGCTGCTCGTTACTACTCTCAGCAGACTTGATCTGCACATTGCATTTACGAGCCCCAGCACTAACACAACGCCAAAGCCTGCTACGCCAACACCTGTTTCTCTCTGCATCACATCCAGGTAGCAAGAAAAGCCCAGAGCACTACTATATAGGTTTTTAATACACAGCCAGACACATACTTACTTAACTCCTGCAGATTTTGCTTGAAGGGCACTGCTCCAGAAATCCTCTACATTGTTTGGTTCAGAAAAGGCCTGCAGGCAGGCACTAAATGGGATCTTGGCACGCACAAGCTCTGGTGGAGGTCTCCTGGCAGCTTCTGCTTCTCGCCTCTTCAATTCATAGGCAATTAATTCATCTGAGAAATAAATATTAAACTAAAAGCTAAGTGAACATTGTTGTGGTTATGATGTTCTTCACTAGTCCTACTTTTGCAATTTTCAGAAATACAAAACCCTACTTGTCAATAAAACTTTTACTGGCTTTAACTAGTCATCAAATCTTTCTGTCTGCATTGTGGTCAGGAGCCACACTTAAAGCCACAGGTCTTTTTTTAAGGTTTCTGTTCATAGTGAAAGAACAAAACTGGAAATATTGAACAACAGGCAATTAAAACCTTGCCATGACAGCCAGAATCCTGTGTTAATAGTAACATTAACTACCCACTTTATCAGATCTATCTGACTTGAAAAATTACTGCTGTCTGTCAACTTTCTAGACAGGACAGTATTATGTATGATCTAGAAAGAGTCCTGATGCTAGCAAGTTCAGTAGTACCATACAGTAAATTCATAAACTAATATACTTAACTAATAACTAATATACCTCCTGAGCCATTATCTGGAAATAACATGCTCTTTTATAAGCAATCTTTTAGAATTATCGCTGAAACTGATTAACAAAGAATGTGAAGTTCTCCAAAACTTAAAAGTTTAAGTCAAAATGGTCTTTTTAAAACATATTGTCTGGTTCAAGTTGTGGGCTAGGTGAAAAGCAGTAGATGGAATTCTCTGTCTTGTGCTATTCCAAAAGATCTGATGAAATAATCACAATAGGTTCTTCTTGCTTTAAAATATTTTAAATTTTGAGATTATGCAGGAAACAGAGGCACATCCCCCTTCTAGCATTCCCATGATATCCCCTTCACTTCCACCTCAAGCATACATTTATTATGTTGGTTTGCAAGTCCTTTTCCCACTGATTGAACAGGCAACCAAGATTTGTTAGTACCTCCCTCCTGCTTCCAAGTCTTCCAGCTTCTTCAGCTATTTCCTCCTTTAAAAACAAGTATGCTTTTGCAGGCAGCTCATGGGCATGAAAAAAACCACTCGTGTATATTAAATCAAAGTCCACCACTTCATCCTCCTTCTCTCATCTCCTAAAGACCAGGACATCCAAAACTTGTATTTTGACTTTATAGATAACAAACTATTTCATATTTCTATTCTTTACAATCATATTAGATACTATAATCCACTGCTAATGAACACAAAACAGATTTGTTTCTTTGTTTGGGGTTTTTTTGTTGGCCTTTTTTGTGAGTGTGTGCTTGTTTTTACAAGATATTTGGTTAGTAGAAGAAGATATTTGGTTAAGAAGTTTTTGTGTACTGTTTTTATGTTCACTGTTCAGGACAAAGGAAATGCAATCCTAATGGGGATCTTTGGGCACACACACATACAAAAAACCAAGAGTAAATACATTTCACTACAAGTAGTGTGTCACAGCCTTGGGTCAAACCCAGGTTAAGGTATTAAACCACAGATCTCTGATATTTTTATCATAGAAGCTGCTACCATTCTTGGTGATATACTGCTGAGTGGTAACACTTAATGGTGGTCCCACAGTCTGAAAATAAATGTGTTGAAGACTTGCCAAGAGAATCCAGGTAGAACATTTATTCCCTAAAAATATAAGCAGGGAAAGTAAAGCCACAAAGCGACATCTGTTTAAAATCTCCTTTAAAGAAAACCAAATCCAGGAACTTTACCCTGATCAGTTCATTGGTTTGATGGCCTTGAACAATTCTATCCATATAAAGAGACCACACAGGGGTGGGAACTTTATTCCCTCACGGTTGAGAAAGTCACCAGGTCAGTCAACAGACCAGTTTCTCTCCTTACCTTTGTTTGTTGCTGCTTGCATGGCAACAGGTAACTGCATGATATAGTCCACCCTTTCTGTGTAACGAACCTTTCTGGACTGACAGCATTGTGTGCGTTCTTCCACCAGGAACCGGAAAACATCACTAGGGTTTTCTGAACCTACAGGGTTGCGCTGAAAGGAGTATTAGATCCAATCATTGAAGCAACAATCATTAAAATGACCAAAGAATCCTGCTGGTTGCTTTACAGCAAGCACAAAGATGCCAATCTTGTACTCAGCTTGCATTTTATTGCATGCAAAACTGTTGCACCCACAGAGAACCCACTGAAGTCCACAATGTCTGCATACCCAGCAGTATCTTTCTACACACAGTAACTTGCAGAGTATGTATCTAATGAATCTGAGTGAGTGTGAATGGAAGAAAGTCGGGAGGCAGCAGGTTACAATAAAGACAGAGAGCTCCAGTAAATAACACGGAGCATGCTTTCAGCAAACAGAATTACTCCAACCACTCCTGTCTACACTGAAACAGAACAAGCAACTTGTTCATTATCCAGATGGGAACGTCATACAAGTGAAACACCTCCTCCTTGTTGTTCATGTTAAAGTCTGTTATCAAGCAAAAAACAGAAAAACATCTTCTAACCACCCCGTAATCAGTACATGTGTTTTGGTATGTGGAATATTATGCATGCAAATACGAATAACTTCTTCTAGACTGTAACATGAATAAACACCCTCGATTCTTGGGGAAAACGGGAAAAAGAGGACAGAGGAACAAGAAAGATGCTTTAAATCAAAACTGCATGTATTTGTAAATTTTCTTTTCAGAAGGACAGCATTAAATTCACAGTATTGGCTCTTTTACACACAGCATAGAGCTGGATCTTAGTGGAACTAAGATTTTATACAGAAATATTCAGCTGACAGTCACTTTTTTTTCAGTCTCTCCTCCCCTAATGATTCTATGATGTACAGCTGGGATTTGTAAAAGAACTGGACATGGCAATTAGTTTCCCTATATAAATTTGGAATAATAACAACAATCATAATACTCAATTCATTAATATTCCATGAGAGACTTCAATATGGTAAACAAATGAGCAGCTTATAATTATAAACCGAACAGCAATTTAAAAGGGCAGTCGCATATATTTATAAATCTTATAGCCCATACAGTGATGCTTGACCTCTCTGTATCTCTTGCAGTTGTTACCAGCAGGATTGGCCCTGTGTGTAGTCATGCAAGAGGATGAGGTAAAGAGAAGGGAGAAGTAAAGAAAGGAATGTTTCTAAATCAAAATACATTTTAATTAGTGCAATTTCTTTACATTTTCTACTCCTACAAGAGCTCTGCCCTCATAGTCTAATATAACCAGGGAAAAGAAGCAATAATAAATATTTTCTCACCTCTACTAGATTTATAAGATGTAGCAAAAATTCCTGTGCGTCTTGTTGTCTATTAGAGGAAAATTCAGGGTAGCCTTTACTTATAAAAGCCTTAAACATTCGGGGAGATATTCCATTTTGTTGAGGCTAAATAAAAGAAAGAGAAACCTTTTAAAGAAGGATTTTTATTCATTCTTGGACCAAATAGCCCAAAGTCACTCCACTAGATCTACCTATGGCCCATTTCTCTCACTAGAGAAGGGATAGTTTCAGTTTCATCCAGTTTTCCATTTTGATAAAACTGGAAAGGGTCCTGAAACATGATTTGCGTGTTTTAGAGTATATTTTCTGACGTAGTTCTATAGTACTCACTCTATCTGATATTTCAACAGCATTTGCAAGCTCAAAGAGACTAGTGAAAGTTTGCTAAAGTTTATTAGTTTTCAGAAAGGCTAAAAGCCTACACTGTTTCCTAACATTCCTTTCAGAGCCCTCTTCCACCTAAAAGTATGTGGGCATTGAACCACCCTGGTGTATCATCCAGCAGCTCTACTCAGGACAAAACCTTTCCAGTGACCTCTACAGAATCAAGCAGAGAACAACTCATGTGTGCAGCACGCATTCCCACAGGGGCTGTTAACAGCACACACGAATTTGCAATTTGCAAGTGTTGGTCATGTTGAAGGCCCATAATATACTGTCTTTAGCCACTTAGTTACATCAGTAAGATCCACCTTAAATTAGAAAATCTCTAGCTTCCAAAAGAGTCTTAGTTTTCACTCCCGCTCACTCTGTACCACTTTAAGAAGCCTCCCCGGGCACCCTAAATTGCATTCTCAAGACAACACTTGCTATTACACCTTTTAAATAACACTTTAGAAAGGGTTGGAATCTTTTACTTAGATTTGCCCTCACCTTCCATGAGACCAAATAATTTTCAAGACATTCCAAGTAAAAGCATTGCCTCTAGGATATGTCAGAGGCTGTTAAAAACTCAGCCAATCTTAGTCTTTACTTCAGTTGTGCTATCATACAAATATGGAAATCGAAAAAGCAGCATGAAATGGAAGGCACATAAAACGCACTAAAAAAAGAAAGATTTTATCCTTCATTTCACCAGGGCAAGGTATTCCTAGACACATTGAAATCAGAAGCAGATTCTCAATTTCAATGTTTTTCAATGTCTAGCAGTACACCAGCAACCACATGAGGCTAAGATGCTCTTTTAAAGACTGTCATAAGGAGACAGTCTCAGTATTGCATGAACAAAGAGATGTTCTAGGGATTTCTGAATCTTGGGTTATACATCACTTCAGTGTTCCCAACTGTCTATCATCAAAAGCTAGGACTGGGGAAATGCACCAAACAGCTCAAATTACGACATAATGGGCTTCTTTCTACATCAGACACAAGAATATGGCAAGGTGGCACATTTGCCCTGATGTACAATGCAACGAGTTTGGAATCAAGCCTTGTTTCCACCTCTACACTTTTTATTCAGCCCTTTGAGCAGGGAGAAGAGAAATACGCTGTGTGTGAGAGTCTATAGAAGAGGATCAGATCTTGCCCTCTAAACATTTTCCACCTCAAGGACAAGAAAAATAACAGAAGAAATTGCAAAGCTCTAGAGAGAAAATCAAGTCCTGGCTGATGACCCTTTAAGCTTTCAGCCTGTTTTTAATGATAAAGTGGGTCTGAGAAAACTGCTGCAATTTCCAGACTAAACTTCTGTAGTGAAAAATTTTAGCTCCATGGTACCACGCATATTTATAGAATACCTAGCATACTTTCCCCATCAACAGTTGCAAAACAGTTGAGCTAAATATAGACTGTGCTGGACCACTGCAGATCTCACACAAATGCTTTTACAGGCAACAACTCCCAAAAACTTTGGATGAACTCCAAAGACCCAGAAAGATAATTTCTTTGCATGTAGGAGTGAAAAAAAAGAAGAACAAAAATAAAATGAATAATTGATTTCAGAGACACAAAGCAGAAACACTTGAAAACATCGAAGGCTTAAAATCCTATGCAATTATATTTATTATAAGTGAACACAGTCCACTCTGGATGACAAAATACTATCTATACTTGTACCAGATTTATCAGGTGACAGGAGGGAAGATACCAAGCAAAAAAAAAGCATTCCCAAACTGACACAACATAGATTTGTATGGCCAGACTGAGGGGAAAAAAATAATTTTTCTGAAATAAATCTTCAATGAAGCAAAGGAAAAAAGCAGTATAAGCTGTTTCAGATCCTAACAGATGCTATGAATTGCTTCATAAGGAAGTCATCTGACGCATGGAACTACAGTTTATTAAACTGAACTTACGAACAACACAAGTAGGGTTAATGCCAGTAGATGGCTACTACTACTGGACAGAGTTTTATACCATCTGTCATTAAAAAATTCTCAGTATTTCATTGCTCTTCGTGGCTGCTGGGCTAAACAGGGAGGTGTAGCTTTATTGAAAGGGGTCATGTCCCTGATCTTCCAGCCCATTATTCCTCATCCATATCCTGTATGCGTTTAAGAAAGCGGGTCAGTCAGTATACATAATTTAATGTGAAGAGTCTTGTGAAATCTATTCCATTATTCCTTGGTCACAGCAAAGTGTTGATAAATTTTAAACTTTCTTTAAAGGAAACAAGCAGGATTAATTTGTTGTTCCAAAACAATGAAGCGCTACTGTACAAGGCCATTACTCAGGAGTCACAAGACTTCGAGATTATGCAAACTCCTCTGTACCAGATGCTCTTTGTCCAAAATCTCCTTGGCATTCTGATTTCAGAAGGAAAAATTCCTATAGCAATAACTTATAGATGAAGGCAGTGGCAAAAATCTATTTCCATGGAAACTATAACCATGTTTCTGTAACAGAAGCATGTGTGACTTCTACTATGTATAAAACTACAACCTGGTATTAGAGATCCTTTCTCCCTAAAGACAGCTCTTTACAGGTAGTATTTTCAGTACTGTTTATTAGTTGACCTTTCATTTCTAAATATCCCATCTGTGGAGTCTGTGGTTTGACTCTACATGTTGTTTGGGGCCACAATGACAGAGGCTGGCAGGGTCACAAACACATTCTACATCCAGTTTTCCCAGCATCACTCTAAATAAGATGTTTCAAGGTAGATGGTTTGAAAACAAGCCTAAAATAGCAGATTTGCTTGAGCAGATAATGTTCTCCCATGAACTAAAATTTTGTTTAAGATAACTGTTAATTGGATTACTAGAGTGAAAACAGAAGCAATTCCAAAAGCAGCAGAGTTTGAACAGAAAAACAAAAATTGAACTAATCTTCCCACTCTCCAAAGACTGATGGAAACTTAAAAGAATTTATAAAAGGAGAAGAAAATTTTCCATCTTGTCACTAAGCTTTCTGACAGCTTTTTTTCCTTCAAAAAATCAAGTAAAAACAGGTAAAAATATAACCCTATTAATCAGGCAGTGCCCATTAACCTTGTTAATCAGCCAGGCCTTTGTCAGAAATCATCTTTACTGCTAAAACCAAACTGACTGCTGGACAAAGAATACTAAGAGACTTTCTGTTGACCATGAGAGTGAATGTGTTCATTGCTTGATGAGGAAAAAGCACAGACAGACGAAGACACAGGTCTATGGGGGTTACAATGTCAACATATGTCTTAATGATTTTAGCAGCATAAGAGAAACAAGCAATTCATGTTGCAGAAGAAAAACACAAAGGCAATATGAAGATTACAGAACCAAGAATATTGGATTTCTTGAAGCTAGATACTAGCCAGATATTGTGAGTTAAATACATGCTTTGCTGCAAAATTACTGCAAATCAAAATTAAAGGACAGTCTCCCAATGTTAACATTATGACAGAGGAATAAAATTCTATATTATACAAACATGGGGGGAAAAAAAAAGTTATTTCATCCTCCAATTCCTCTCTCCTTTGTGTCTAGCATGTTAACTATATAGTATTTGCCCTTCAGTATACCTTTGTTCTGAAATTGCCCGTTCTGAGAAAGCTGATTCCAAGGTTTTCTCTATTGGGAATTATTATAAATCAGGATATATACATTGTTCTCCCCAGGCTGTCCAGCAACTAGAGTTTCAATTTTCATTCAAACTCACATACACGTCTATGTTTCCAGAAAAGACTGCACTGGCACAGACACGCTTCTACACAATTTCTGTTCCATTAAATTCTTGAACAAACCGCAGTGGCCACAGCTCTGCATGGCTCCTCCATCTTGGTGAAAGCTGCCAGTACCACTTATCTTGCACTACATAGACGGCTTCTCCTGAGATCAGGCACAATATTGTCAGACATCTCCTGGAAACAACTCTTTAGTTCTTTATACTTTTTTTCAGAAAATTAGAGAGGGTTTATACGTTTGCTTCTAAATACCCAGGACATCTAGATAACTTCTGTTTTGTTCCTCAGAGAAGACAAACATGTTGAAAGTTCTGTGAACTTTTGCACTCATCACTGGAACAGCACAATACTTTCCTAGCAGAACCAATGGTCGCTTTAATGCTTTGCACAAATAGCCCCTGACTAATATATTCCTGACTAGAACCCTGCACATTCCACCTTGCTAAGCATCCCACGCTGGATCCACATGTGTTCTTCAATGCCCGGCACCTGTTCCCTTTTCTCGGGATATCACTTTTACCTAGTTACCAGGCTGTACAAACTCAGTCAAATACCTTGTGTTCTTCTTTCATCACCTGCTCAATAAGCTCAGATTTCACGGGTGGCTTAGAGTACTGGCCTGAAAGGAGACCGTGTCCCAGTTTAGCCCTGTAGTGGAGAAGGCAGTGAGGTGGAAACAAACGTGAATAAAACAGAAAAGAAGATTCTCATTCCAAGCAAAAAAAGAAGTTTACCACGTTTAACCTGCTGATGAAACATCATAACCTGCAACGAAGCAGGCAAATCTTCTCATTCTACTTTGTGCCAATATCTCACTTTCAAGCCCAAGTAGAGGTGTTCTTCTGCTCTGCCACTGAATTATTTAGATTCTATTTAACCTGTCCAAGGAAATCATTGAAAAACATCACTTACATCTGAGTGTTGAAATCTTGTGTTGGATCAAGAGGAGAGTAGTCAAATATTCGTGCAAGGTTTCCCACATACCTGGGCAGCAAGAACAAAGCAGAAAATTTCAAATGTTACCGCTATATCCACTTAAGAATATCCTAACAGATCCTCAGCTGTGATACATCAGCAGGCTTCCTTTGTGCTAAAAAGTCAAATTTTGCATAACAGTAAGTGAAGTGCTTCTATCATTGAAAAATAATAGTAAAGAAATTAGAAAATGGACATTTAAGTTTTGCTTAGAAGCATTTAGCTACCGAGATGGGTTGAAAAATCAATGTACTTTCTACTCCTAACCAACATCACCAAATAAATTCCAAATTTGTATGAGAAACAAAACATGTTAAAAGAATATTTTTATTGAGTTTCTTCAGAGAAATAAAGGCTAACTCACGGCAATAAACACTAAGGTAGATATTCTTTTATTCAGTCTGTTGGAGAGTGAAGCACTTAATAGCACACTACCTGGGCATTGTTCCCCCTGAGCACAAGAGAAAACGGGCCAGGTACGTATGGTCATGTTGAAAGAACACATCTAACTCCCGTTTGGTCCCTCTTTGATGAAAGATCTACACTACTTTGTTGTGATACTCAGTGCTGTAGAAAACGATCTCCTTTGCTAGAGTCCATTTAGATATTTTTCAAAACTGGAGGTATAGAAGCTGGTATTTAAGGAATCTACAGACTGTACTCCGTACGATTAACAAAGTAAACACACATCAAACTTTCCCCCTCTTCTTCTCCAGAAAGCAACTGCTACATGAAAGCCTGGGAGGCTTTCCAAAATCTAAAAGCCTTACTTCCAGCACACACTACTATTGCTGGGGAATAAAAGAGCACTCTGAATTTTATTACAAACCATAGAGTGTCCTTTACAAAAAGGCTTCTCTCCTTGGAGTGCCATGTTTAGTTTTGATCAGTCTGAAATATTTCATGTTCCTCTGTTATGCTTTTGTTCTTTTATTCTCTTAATTAATCAGTGGAAAAATATGCTCACACTTTAAGCATGAAATGAGATTTTTTAATTTTTAAATAAGAATTTTAAGCAAAAATACCTCTGATAGTTTCCCTCTTCTTAGCCAGACCTGCATGCAAAATGTACATTGCTTTTCACTAGCACTGATCAATGTGTTTGTGCCAGTACAGGTTTTTTGCACAAATGACAAAGAAGCAACAGAATTATTCCTGCAGCTTTATGAAAGCACAGGCCAGTACAAAAAACCTAATGTGATAATCAGATAGAGATATGAATATATGCTTTTTTTATATACGTATGTATATAAAAAGCAGAGATGGAACTGCCAAGTTTACAAGGTGACATGTGATTTCCCACCATGAAGCTAAGTGAGTAAGCTCTGATTTCAAAGGCAGATCAAATTTTGTGTTCCAACCTTTTCCAGAACAGAACAATAGAATTGCTAAATCCTCTAAGCAGCCACTGAACTGGAAGAGAGCTCTCTGCAGGCAAGACAAAAATTAAAATACTATTTTTCTTAGGAAAACCAAGAGACTGAGGAATGCAGCAGCTAGTGACAAGAACTAGTTTGAAGCTACTTACGCTCGCTGGAACTCTGGGATGCTGAAAATGGCTTGCATGACAGCACTGAGGTAGCAGCTATTTCCCAGGTTCTTCATGCCAGTGTATCCTGGGCCATACATGGGCTTGAGTTTCACGCCAGCTTCCTGAATCACTTCCCATTCAGAGACTCTTGGTTTTATATCATTATCCCCTAGCCCGTTCTCTGTCTGAAAGCAAGATGTTTGGGTTTTTATTTTATCCGATTAACTTCGGCAACAATTATGCAGCTGCTCTCATCATCACCAATTTTATGATCTACACTCTAGAAAAGAAGGGCCAAACCAATGGGCAAAGGGAGGTAAATTCTACATGTAGGGAAGAAGATCAGGCTGAGAAGCCCAGCAGCATGTTCTTCAAACATCTCAGCTCTTTACCACAGACCAGCGGCTCTTTGAGTGTTCCTAAATGTGACCTCAATCCCAGCTGAGAGCTTCATTTCTCTCAGGGCTGGGACCTCAAGATTCAGCATCAAAACACCACATTTTTCATATTCCATTTGCAATGGCCAGGAATAGCTGCTGCTGTAGAAGCTGGTCCTAGCAAAAGAACCATGTGAAAAGCTGCAGAATCAAGAACTCTTCTCTTCTTTAAAATGGGAAAAGCCAAAATTTGTGACATTGAAGTTTCTCCCCTTTATAGTACAGTTTTCAGCTTGTAGACACATCGATTGTTCACAGCTTGTAGGTACAGGTCACTACAGTGTCATTTACCGCTAAACCCTACTCCATCGCTTCAGCAAGAATTTCTCAGGCCGGTCTGAAGACCAGAGACAAAACCTTTACAGAAGCTGAGACTAAGTTTTCGATGCTGCTGAGCAAAACAGGTTTTCCAGAAAAACCACTGGATAAAAGATGCCTTTTATTCATTATATTGACAAGGAAACTACTATACAAAAAACTTTATTAGTACCATAAAGGCTTTTGAAATTTCAGTTTAACTCTTCTCTATCATTTTAGAGAAGAGTTTTTCTCTTCACTTAGACAATAAAATACACTAAACTACTACCAGGTTTGTTATTTTTTTTCAGTTTTCACATTCAGGTTCTCACTGAGTGACACTAGGCTACACACTTGAGTGAAAAAAGAAAACAACAACAACAAAAACACAAAACAAAACCACACAACAAAAAAAAGCCACCTGCCTTTATAACTATATCCCACTTGGAACTGGAATCAACATCCATTAAGATACAAATTATTGAAAGGACTTCTCTACTAATACAGACCCACAACATGTTCAGGAACAAGACTCTTTTTGTCAGACCCTTTCTAGTGTACCACGCCACAGATCATGCTGTTTTCTGGACTTGGGAGAAAGTATATTTTGTTTTGTAATGTAATTATTAACAAGATCTAAACTGAAATTTATAACTTTACATAGAGAACTTTTCAATCACTTTTTTACTTATCCATTGCTTATTTTTGGCTTAAGATTTGTATCTGTTTACACAGTCAACATGCTTTCCTTCACTCACTGTAATTAAATATTCTAGGTATTCTTCTCTAACTGAATGAGGTTTATTACCTTGAAGGAAAATGGTACGTAACAGACGAGAAGTGAAACATGGAAACTAAAGACCACAAAGGAACTCCTTTAGAAGGACAACTTTTGAATTTGAGAGAAATGATTCACTCATCTCAAACCTCACAAACTACAACATGAACTCTTGGCTGAACTTTGCAAAATTAAATACTGTGATAACAGTCTGAAGGAATCACACAAGTATAAGCTGCAAGTATCATTCTTTTCTTTCTCTCACATCCTCAACTAAACAAACAACACATAAACAACAAACTAAATAAAAGATGGAATTCCTACCACTTGCATTTGCAGCATATCAATTCCAAAGTGTGCCAAATGTTTTGCTAGATGTGGATCTAAAACCGGCTCCTCTTCATCAAAGGAATAGACATCTACAAAGGCAGAGAAACCAATGAGTTGTAGTATCAAATATTATTCTTTCTCTTTGTTTAGAAATGTTGCATTTTAGTACCATATGTCATATTCATATTCTCCACGTTTAGTTATGACCAGCAGAAAAATGCGTAGACATCCATATAGCTCAGTAAATTTCTTAAATGTTCTCAACACAATCAGCTCAGCTACTCTCCTCAAAAGAAATTACAGTAAATTAGATTTCAGTTCTAGCTCTGTGATAGGTCCTTATGGCCTTAAGTAAAAGCCCATAAATATTTTGGCAGGACAAAGTTCAAACCCTGGCAGGAAGCATTACATCTGGTGATTATATTTTCATTATGAAACTAAGCTTGATAAATTCAACAGGACAAAATGAGATAAAAACCTCATTTTCAGTGTTTACCAGGCAAGTCTTGTAACAAAGCTGAGTCCAGAGCATGTTTCTCCTCTCTGAGCAAATAACAGTAAAGCTATGGGGACCATAAAAGGATATGAGTGAGAAGACATGCACTAGCAAGACTTGACAGGCCTTTCATCTTTTCTCTTCTCTGGCCTCTTGCTCTGTAGTGAATGATGATTTCCCTACTTTGGTCTGTGCTCATACTAAGATCGAGAATCCCTCTGCCAGTCTGCCTGCACTTCTCCCAGCCACACTTGCTCATGTCCAGCAGAGTTTCTCACAGTGACCTTGCCCCCTATGACCAGATCTAGCCTGACAGAGCAAACTTAACCAGGAGAAAGATGAGACAAACTCAAAAGAAGTGAACAGAAACCAGATAAAGGCTGTTCACGGCACAAATACCACTTCTGAGAGGTCCTTACCCTGCCCTCTTCTGGCAACGACAGACCCTGGCTCTGACTCCGCCCGTCACCTAGGGAAGAGTTCAACAAAAAGGCAGTCTCCTCAAAGTCTCCTAGTATCAAACCCACGCTGAAACGATAGGCTGAAGGTTAGCCAAGACATCAAAGATCTAATGCAACTTCTAAAATTTACGAGCCAGATGAAAAACATTAACTCTCTCAAACCAGGGAACGGTGCTTTTGAGTCAGGCTGCCAGCTGCTGATTAGCCAAACCCTCTGTTAACACTGGTCCTGATGACCTCTCTGGCACGCGTGTGGCTGTAGCTGCCCATCTGCTGGAATTCCACTGTGTGGTAGCAAGACATGACTGGTCATCCACACACAAGAGATCACAACATTCCCATAGTCTTCCGATGAGGTCACAGCCCAGGCAAAAGATCCTGTAAAGTTCAAAGACCTAATGGGGTGAGATTACATATCAACTGATCTTGGGTGACTGCCTTCAATGTGGAAGCTTTGATTTTGTTTTTTCTTCAGTTCTGGCAACTGAAGAGAGAGCAGCCATCTGGGAGTACTGACCCAGAGCAGGAGAAATGGAACACAAGATACATTTATCTTTTGCTCAAGCCCAGCTCTTGTGTCGCACACTTCAGTACTTGCTGCTGTATAGTCAACTTAAATTCATGGAGGAGAGATAGAATTCACTTATTTAAAAAAAAATAAAAATCAAAGTGCGGCCAATCAAAGAAAGAAGAGCCTCCAGACACAGGTCTGTAGTGTCATCATACAGGCTCTGGTAGATAAGGAATGTAGACAAGTCAGCAAACGTGATGCACAAAAAGCTGGTATCATTAGAGTGAGAAAGGGTAAGAAAGGAGAAATAAAAGGAGCACAGGGAACAAAAACACCAAGAAAATTTGAGACAGACAACACAGAATATTATTAAACAGAGAATAATCACTCATTCATATTATGGTAAGAAAAGAAAAATTACAATGCTACCTGTACTTCCTATTGTTCCACAGCTCAAGATTTACACCTGTTCCAGTGGTGTAGACATCATTCCTTCATACTTTTAGGATAATAGGAAATGACAATCCTGTCCCTGAAGAAAAAAGATGCACAGAATCCCCCAAAGAAGTACTTGACAATTGCCAAGATTGGTGTCTACAAAGCAACTCATTTGAGTACTTGTCGGACAGGGCTGCCCGCTGCCAACCCCTCGTTCCTCAAACCAGTTTCCAACACACAGCGTCACGACTCGACATGAAATCTAGTGGCATTGTCAAGAGGCAGCAGATAGCACAGCCTGCAGTAGCGTTCAACCTACCGAAGCAAGCAACTTTTCTGACTCTCTCGTGCATCCTGTCCAAGATCCAAGAATGGTTCATTTCTGCCTTGATCGCAGATCTGTTTGTTGACAGAATGCTACAAAATGGGGCTAATGTCCCAGAAATCTTTCATAAGGTACACAGCACAGATTTCTCAAGAAAGACAAGGAGCTCTCCTCTGCTCCCTCTGCATACACATAAGGTAATTTTAAGTGGAATACGGGCACCACCTCTTTCTCCTTACTGGTGAGAAAAAGGAATAAGTTATGTCAGTAGAGGGACTAACACTTATTACTCTTCTACCATCACCCCTTCACCTCCAGCCCAGGGAAGCAGAAACCAGACAGACTTAGTATCACAGTCAGCCACAGAGCCTCTTTCCTGAAGCTCATCTGTCATCCAGCCCTATCCAGAAGTTATGATCATCACTGCAATATAGACTGGAGAGAGAACAACTACTGAAAAAGAAACAAAGAAGGTTGGGGGAGGGAAGTCTTTTCCATAGGGAAACCAATCCAGAAGAACAAAAGTCTGTGGAGAACAGCTGGTGCCCCTCATTCAGAAGGAAGGATGACAGCCTGTCCTTTGTTATCCCAAAGGTCACCTAAGAGAGGAAGCAGCTGATCGGTGGGAGGCAGAAGGACAGCAGCTGTAAGGAAACAAGTACTGCTGCTAAGGATGAGGCAAAAAAAATATATTTGAAAATATCACTAAAGAACATTCTGTTTATTTTGTAGATGCAATTGAAATCTACAGCTGGGCAAATTCTAAAGACCCTTAATAATTGAGAGATTCGTATAGAAATCATCCAAGACCAGGCTTGTGTAAGGAAACTATTCCATCTGGGAGAGAAAAGAATGAATTTTGCTTGGTGTTTCTGTGGCACAGCTGGTTGAATCTAACTACAGTCTCCTTTCCCTGACACTGAATAGGACTTAAAGAAGAAAAACTCTCAACTGATGTATGTTAAAAACAGGGCTGGCTCTAAACAGCTATTTTTTATGCATATGGTCATAAGCACTAAAATCAAAATATAATCATGCTACGTGTTCTTCTGGTTTTTATTTCTCCATGCAGCTGCAGCAAAGGATGTCTTTACTTATGACTTTTTCAGCTTCTCATGTTTTTACTCCATCTAATGCTCACACACCATAATCCTCTCCACAGCAACACTGCAGAACATCACACTTGGAGAATATGCAAAGAAGGATACATCTATAGCTTTTTTCCACTCCCAAGATCATCAAACGTTTTACAAATGAGCATCACAGCAGCCCCATGAAGAGCAGCATTCATCAGACTGAACAAAATGTAACTGAAACAATAAGGAAAAATAGCAGTTTCCAGTATGATCAAGAAAGAAAAACATAAGCTGTTAAGAATGGACTTTTCTGACTTTAAAAATCATTATCCTGTTACGGTTTCTATGTAACATAAGATTGAACCATTTGCCCTAGCAAATGTAGCAGAACTGAAAAATACTGTTTCTCCAGATTCTGCTGTTTCAAAGTAAGACATATTCTTCTATTACAAATTTACTATTACGCAACCCCCAAAAAATCTGTTTACATCAAACGTAAAACAGGAGTAGATAAATAGATAAAAAAGGTAACAGCTTTCTCCAGAGTGTGTGTCGTTCCTCCCAACCCCAATAAAGATTCACAGACTCACAGGATTTTCTTTCCAAATCACTTCAAGCATTGGCACATCCTTCCGCACCAAATCACTTGGTAATAGATACACATTGTCAGTCTCATGTGCAAAAGATACGTCATCTCAGAACCTGCCAGGTGACTGACCTGCTCCATCAGGAGTGATGGTGCCCAACTTCACTGCCAGAGGATAACCCGTCTCCTTGTAGTGCTCCGTTGCATGCCCATTCCCACCACTGCCGTCAAAGAACCACTTGCCACACAGCACAGAACCATCAGTCAGGTTTAGCCACAGATTCTCCCGCAGGTCACATTTGGAGCATTTCCAACCACTGCAAGAAAAAACAGGAAGAAATGACAGAACTAAGTAAGGCAGGAACCAGCCCTGTATTTCCAATTATGGTAGGTCAAGCCAAACACAGACATTCAGCTCAGAGTCTGCATGAGAATTGTTGGCTGAGTTGCTGGCTTTAGTCCTGGTACTCTGGACTGTATTACAGAACCTACAACGATCAAACCTTACCACCCTCACCTGGGGGGAATTCTAACACCGTTGTCTAACTGTACAAGTGTTTTGGCATGTTTGGATGCCTGTAGCTCTTCCTCCCAAGAGTCAGGGTCCTGCTTCCTGTAGGGTGATTTTGCACTGAGGAATGCATCACAAGCGATCGTCACCTGGAAGACAGATGTACGTCAATCAAAACCTAATTTAGTGACCAGACAGAACTTGGCATTCAGCCCATTGCTAGCCACATACAGAACTGGATATCAGTAAAACTATTTATATACTTCAATATGCACATAATCTAGATTGCAGTTGTTATTATTTTAACAGGAGAGCAAGCACAATATGTACTTAGTGCGCTTTCCTAGGACAAGCTGGCATCATAATTAGGGAAGGAATACAGGAGACAAATGGAAATCCACAAAACAAAGGGAAAGCAGACTTTTGAAAATGACTGACTTTCATTATAATTGGTTAAGAAAGATCTTAATGTAAAAACAAGCACCACATGTAAAAAAACAAAGCACCGTTCTGGTAAAACTGAAGCAGAAGACAATTCTTATCACCACTTGCACACACTCACTGACCAGTGCTGGTAACTCTTCTATATTGGGTAATGAGATTTCATAGTGATCAGGAAATATAACAAGTTTCGCTTCATCTTCATATTCAAAGTCATCACTGTTGAGCTCACTGTTTGTCTCTAGATCTGGAAAACAAGATGGGGAATGTTAGGAGACTGCCCTGAGATCAAGGTTCCTAAATAGTGGCAGGGGTAGCATCGTGAAGCATCACTTGCCTGGCATCAGGCAGCAAGACGACACTGTCCATAGCTGCTTCTGGCTATAAATGTTTATGAAACCCTGATCTAAAATGAAATCTGACCATCCTGCAAGAGGGTGTTCTGAGGACCAAAATTTCTATCTTAATCTGATCCCGTCACTGTTGATTTGGCCCCTCTCCAGGCAGTGCAGTGTTGCAGACATCACATTCTGAGAAGGAGCTAACAAAATTCTGCTCATTTTGGACAAAACTGGGACATAATACTGCTATGCCTTTTACTCAGAATCTTGAAATGCTACACAATATGAAGATCACGTCATACTACTTATGCGCAAATTGCAGTCACGGATCTGGCTGAAACATGTTGTAGCTCCCATTCATCCTGAACCTCTGGCCTTTCCTCCCATGAAGATGTCCACGGCTGGAAGTATTTCCACACCTGACCCATAGTCTCAAATAGCTACAGCAAGTACAGTTATAACAGTATTATCCCTCTCTTGCTAACTCCACCCTCTAACTAGTGTAACTGTCTTTCTTAAAAGCACTTATTAACTAATAAAGCTTTCCTTTGAAGATCAAGACTTCCACAGTGTTCATGTACACTCTTATTCCATTCTTATTATGACTTTTTTTGCCTTGATCATGCAACATCAGCTAAAACATTTGTCCAGAAATAGGTGGACCCAGAGAGAAGCCAGGATGGTATATAAGTAACTAAATGACTATTGTTTTTATCTCCAGCTTAATTGAAAGCATAATTATCCCATAGTGACAACACTGAGTTAAAATCTTGCTCAGTTCTTTCCAGGAAAATTGAAAACATTAAGACCAAATATGTCCATGTTCTGTCAGACATTTCACAAGGTTCAATTGCAAGAATAACCTGGGCAAGAATGGGATCTTCTGGACCCTTCTCCCATCTGCAGATGCTGGATCTCCTGTATTCTGATGTACCAGACGGTCACTGACAGAATAAGGTTCAGTCAGGAAAGGAGATGCATTAACAGTAGCTAAAGCTAGCTCTTGTTTTCACTCAAAAGTATATGCATATGTTCAATTAGTCATTCAATATAAAACAAGCATTGGCAGCAACCACTGCACCCTGGGAATGCCTGAAATCTCAAATGTATCTCTGGGAGAGAGGTGAGGACAGCAGAGGTCAGATTCCAAAAAATAAGCTCTCTATCTAACCCGTGGGCAGTAACAGCCTGAGCATCTTAAAATATCTTTTGATACTTGTTTTATTAGTTAACTTGCCCGGGAAAGATCACCTCTCTCTCGAGGAACATAAGTGAGTTTCCATTCGATTCTTGGTCACCTGCTGCACCAGCCAGTCCTAAGGGGTAACAATACCCACTGTTACTGACTTCCCGCAGCAAGACCTCTTTCTCAGCAGCAACCAACAAAAGTGCCTTCTCAGCAGCTGAATACAGACAGAAAAGCAAGAACTTGTTCTTATACTGAAAGCATGACATTTCTAAAGAAAAGATTAATTCATAGAATCACAGAATGGCCTAGG
>NW_009700064.1:0-433 GCF_000703405.1 Apaloderma vittatum | reverse complement strand
TGAAAGCATTGTGGCACAGATTATTTGGAAAACCTCAGGCAGAGTTGTAGTGCAGTTCTAAACCTGAAACTGGAATACCACTTGTGTAGAAGTGAAATAAAGAGAAGACACAAATGCCTTGTGTGCAAATAGTGGCTGTATATATGTTCCTTCTAGGAAAGTGCACAAAAGTTTTCAAAAGGCTGGGAGGTTTTTCTCTTGTCCTGTCCCTTGGATGAGGTAAGGGGGAGGGTATTTATTAGGTGTGGTAACGCGGCCGATAGAGGCTTCTGGAAATTCTAGCGGAGCAGGGAAATGCAGTCAGGCCTCAGGCTGTGGTGGCCCCGTGGGGTCCCTTCACGCTCCGCCGCAGGGCGTGCGAAAGGCCAGCGGCCACGCGTGTGCGCACAGATAGTGGTGCCGTTGCGAGTTCGTGGCGCCGGTACCGGGCGCC
>NW_009700063.1:0-5399 GCF_000703405.1 Apaloderma vittatum | reverse complement strand
TCGATGGTTCTGGTCTGGCTTGTGCCCCGGCCCAGACCCATCCTGGCCCATGGGCAGGTGGAGGCGAATGCTCCCTGTCCTGGTGCCTCTGTTGCATTTATTTCCTTGTAGCTCAAGCTGTTATGAGGGATCAAATCATATTAATATTGCATATTAGATGTACAGCTACTCCAGCCCCTGTTTATACCTATTGTTAAGTGTACACTCTGCGTTGCTTCCACTAATACTATTTATGGCTACCTCAATACGTTATTTCCATTGGCTCAGTTTGTATCCATCATTATATATCCTGTGCATTACCTTCCCTGCTCCGGCACTACTGATGGCTCTGGTACACATTCTGTGCATTACTTCTGTTGCATCTGTTTATATTCATCATGTCATACAGATATATGACCCAAACACAACTTTTGTTCCTGAAAAGTTTTTCAAAATCTCTTTGCAAGATGCAAGGAAGAAAGATGATGGGCTGGCCATAAAAATGTCCACCGGCACCATCTTGGAAACCACCAGGCCTTCGCACACCCAGTGATCTGGCTGTGAGGTCTGAGTCCCCACAGAAATCCACCCCCACTCTCCTCCCAGTTCGCTGTCCCCCATCGCCTTTCCCTGCATTCGCTGGGGACCCCGCTAAAGCCCATCACCACCAAAGGGAAGGGATGCAGTGCCAGGAGATGCTGCTGCACAGCTCCCCTGGCAGTGGTGCCGAGCTCCCTCCCACCTGCCAGCATATCCCAGTCCCGTGGAAACATTTCCAGTGGCTTCGCTTGGACCTGGGCCAGGCTGCAAAGAGTCATTTGCCAGGTATTTACAATTCATCTCCGGTGTCATCACCTCTCTGGTGCTGACAGTGCTGGGCAGCCTGACACACACAAGCCGGGCTGCTGCTACTGTCGCGATGTCGCTGGCCCAGCACCCCGGGGCCAGGATGGTACCCACCAGCTGGCAGCTCTTGGGCAAAGGGCTGCAGGTGGATTTGCTCCCCAGGTTTGTGCCACAGCCCCAGCTGGGGGCTGAGCTGCCAGGGGTTCCCTCTCCTCCTGTCCACGAGGTGCCAGTGGCACTGCTGCTCCCCCAGCCCAGCACGCCGGCGCACTCGCAGCCTCCCTCGGCTGGAGTTTCGCAGAAGCTAATTCCCCCTCCTTGCAGCCGTGTTGAGAAAGCCATCAAAGAAAGCAAAACACTGCATGCAAAGCTAAATACAGTCTAAGGGGCTTAATTATACCAGGGCTGAAAAGACTTCAGCTCATTAGCGTGCCAGGCAGTCAGCCTTATTTGGCCACGTTCTGTGCTGGAATTTCAGCTCTGCCCGTGCGTGCAGCCGCGCACTGGTCCCTGCTGGGCGCGGGGAGGGGGTGAGAGCCAAACCCCACCGCAGGGCTCCTCACACGGCTCTCACGTCAGCCCGGACCTTCCCTTGTGCCCAATTCTGGCTCTCCACCAGCAGGAAAGGGGATGGCTCTTGTGGCACATCTGGGTCCGTGCTGCCGGCCCTGCACTGGCCTCGGCAGAGGGGGCAGCAGCCAGAGCTGCTGGGAGCGATGCAGCATTGATGGCTAAAATAGAAGCAACGAGGTGATAGATGAATGAAGCAAAATCTGTGTGGTGTTAAAGCCAAGCCTACTTGCATAGCATTAAAGTTTAGACACACCTAACATGTTATTAGTCCTCAGCTAAATTTAAATCTGTGATAAATACAATCCCTGACAAAAACATCCGTAATCTTAATAGCCAGAGTCACAGAAGAGCTTTGGAAGAAAGACAATGAATAAGCTGAAAAATTCTGGGCTAAGATGAGCTTTAAATCACTTCTGGTTCCCATTTACCTCTAGCTGTTTCAAAGAGGACTATTTGTGCCTCAAGGTGAGGTGAGTATTAAGAGCTGCCCTTCTAAAAATGACTGAAATTATGATTTTTGTTGTGAGCTGAAGTCAACCCGTGCATGGCTTTACAGCAATGGTCATACACATCCCCCTCACCCCACCCAAAGCAGCTGGACTCGTGTTGCATCAACGATCCCCAAAGTCAGGGCTGGCCTTTTGGCTGTCCCACATCTGGTGCTACGGGTCTGTCCTGGGGTCTGGCTGCCAGCTGGATGTGGGGCTGTGGCCACCTCAATGGGTTAGAGCGACCAAGGGAGAGACAGCAGTGGCCATTCTCAGCAGTTGCTGCCTGTGGGAAACTGGGAAGTGACTGAGACAAAGTGCCACCAAAAACTAAAGTTCCCCCTGCCAGATTTACTCTCAAGGAGGACCATGAAACATGCCCCAGCATTCTGCCCCAGCTGCCTGGCCATGGCCCCAGGGGGAGCTGCTGGTCAGGACCAGGCTGTGACGCACAGCCCAGCCCAGGGAGAGCTGCAGCCCTCTGGTGTGAATGTGGCCCATTTTGCACACGCACAAAAAAGAATCGATAAGAAAGGAGCAGCTGCTGGACTCGCTGCCTTTGGGCAATAAGCAAACCAGGGCAAACCAAAGCAAAAATCATGCCCAGAGCTGTGGTGTCCACTGACCCCTGTACTGGCCACCAGCTGCCTGAGGATGAGGGCTCCAGAGCACACCTCCTTCCCCCAGGGAGGCGGCCAGGCTCAGCCCGAGAGGCACAGATGGGCGCGCTGGGGCTGCGCTGCCTGGGTGCTAAATGCGGCAGGACCTGCTGAGTGTCTCCGGCTGGGATCCACGCTGGGAGGAAAGATGCTATTCTGGGCCTGTCCCTGGAAATGCAGCCCGGGGCTGGGCTGGAGCGCTGACGTGTGCAGGGTTTGCTCCATCGTGATGGGCACAGGCTGCCCTGGCGTGGCAGGGAACAGCCCTGGGGAACCCAAACCCAGGCGATGACCCGGGAGGGACGCCCAGGCTCAGCACCCAGGTTTGCTGCCCCCCTGCCCTGAGGGGTGGGCAGCATGCCCGGCTGTGCCCTCCACTGTCCCCTCCTCAGTGTCCCACGGGGGTGCCTGGCGGTTGGGGCCAGGCTGCTGCTCCTCGGCAGCGAGTGATCCGTCTGCTGCGCTGACAGCAAGCAAGCAGCAAAAAATCCCCGAGTCAGCTATAACCTCCACCTGGCAGCCATAAATTACAGTGCAGGAGACGTTCACCCTTGAACCAGATGCTTCTGAGTGCATCAAACGACAACAGACAATTCAGGAGGAAGCAAGCCATATCTCCTGGGGGGCAGGGCTCAGAGTGCTTTGGGGGCTCAGCAAGGCTGGAGAGAGCATGTCCCCAACCCTGTTTGTCCGTGCAGGAGCTGACCTTGCTGCGGTGCCCTGGGGGCACCCAGGAGCGAGCCTGATCCCAGCAGCACTGGGCATCCACACTGGGCTGCAGTGTGGGTACGGCGGTGGGTCAGCCATGGGCTCACCCCCCATCGCTGGTGTGCCGGCTTCGCACAAAGCTGCCAAGGCACAGCTCTCGAAGTCTGTGCTCTCATCTCCTCTAAGCTGCTCCAGCTAAATCAAATTTTATTGAACTTGACTACATTTTAGAGATAAAGACTCCAGGTTTACAAATAAATATTTAACAACCTTTCCTGCTGCTGAAAGAGTTGCTTATCCAGACCCTGGGCTCTGCACTAAGTGTTCCTGTAGCTATCCGCAAAGCAGCAAAACAAAGGGAGCAGCTTTAATTTGCCAAACACGTTCGTGCCCATTTCCTCCTCTCTCCATCATTCCCCCTGTGTCCAGCGCACGTCTGTGGGCCCTTTTGCTTTCTCTCTCCCTCCTCCCCACTCCACCTGCTCCCTCCTCTTTTCTCACCCAGTCCCCGGAGTGCCAGTGCCAGGTGTAGCTGCCCCCCTCCCCAGTGCTCAGGGATGGGCAGGGATGAGTGGGAGCAAGGGGACAGAGCACAGAGGGTGGAGGAATATGGTTTCCTCCTGGGACGACGCTGCTTCATGTGGGTAAAAAGAACCCAAAAAAGAGAGAACCTGAAGTAAGCCCTGAACACTGCCAGGGATGGGTGGTGGAAAGCTGCTGCCACGTTTCCCCTGGGCCTTCGTTAACGGATGGGCGGTTAATGAAGGGCACAAAAACAGGCTGCCACATTGCAAAGGGCTGCCCTGTGTCCTGTCCTGGCCTCAAGTGCTCCAGAAGCAGCACAGAAGGGTGTGAGAAGTAGGGATAAATGGGGAGAAGGACCCCCTCCAGCAATGGAGGGGCAGTGGGGACACACAATGAAGTTGTGCAAGGCAATGAACCGCGGCAGGATAGTCAGAGAGGAGCCCACCCCCAGCCCCACCAGCCTCCAGTTGCCCAGGGTCACCAGCTCCCGCTCACCCACGTGCAGGCATGACTCTCCAGCCCGGAGCTTTTGCTCAACCTTCTGAAGTATCTGCTTTCAGTTGCTCCGAGGCGGGAGCCTGGAATAGGTGTGCAGCAACCTGATCTGCTCTGGCAGTTGCTCTGAGGCTGTAAAAGAGCACGAAGAAGTATTTAAGATGTAAGTCCTCTTTCCGGCACCTAAACCGCCTGGCTCGCACCACGTACCCGCAGCAGCCGGCCCCCAGGACTGCCCCGCAGAAAGCCTCTCGTGGCACCGGGCTCTTCCACCCAAAATGTGGTGCCCCCAGGCTCAAGTCAGGGAAGCATCAAGCCAAAGGGCAAGGAGAGCAGAAAAAAAGGTGAGGAGGATGCATAGGGGAAGAGAAGAGCTCTAAAGTGGGCTGAGGGGCTGGGACGCTGGAAGAGAGCGGCTTTGGGCCAGCTGTCCACTGGTTTAGCTCCAGCCTGCGGAGCTGCTTGACCCCAGGCAGGAACAGGTATGTACAGTGGAGGGACAACCAGTTATGGCCCGGAGCCAACCTGCAGAGTGGTTTTCAGGCTTGGCAGGCAGGTTACCAGAGCAGGGCAATGGGAAGGAGATCCCGGTCGTCTGTGCAGCACGTTGAAGCTCAGAGCAGTTTTTGCTGAGGCTGCTTCTTGCTGCGATCACATCCATGCAAGAGCTGCTCACCCTCCTCACACTTTTGCTCCTTTGTTTTTAACGTCTCCTCTCTCTTCAGCCGCACATGCTTCAGTGCCCCATCAGCAAAGAAAACATCCTGACAAGTGATCAATAAGTAATTGCAAAGGCAGCTGTGGATGCTGGGGGTGTAAAGCCCTGAGCTAGCAAGAGATAAATGAGGAATGTAAGGGTGCAGCGCACCGTGGAGCTTGGGCTTGGAGCCAGCCACGCTCCCCTACTCATCGACTGAGGTGGCCAGGGTGCGGGCTGGCCCACCGCTGCCGCAGCCAGTTGGCAGCTCAGTGCTTCCCATGTCAGGCCAGTGGGGAGGAGGCTGGGAGGACTTACTTTAAGAATGAAATTACGAAGGCGCAGGAGCATGCTGTCCCTCTGTGCCAAAAAATGAGCCAGCGGGAAAGAAGACCAGACTGGTTGAGCAGGGAGCTTTTGAAAGAACTC
>NW_009700062.1:0-234 GCF_000703405.1 Apaloderma vittatum | reverse complement strand
CAGAGCCCCGTTCTGGTTGAAAGCCCTGCTTTTTTGGTAACAGACATTTTTAATATCCAGCGGTTGGGAAGGGGTCACCTTTAGTCATACCTTCTGGAGAACAGGGTAACTTTGCGAAACAAGACTGTTGCTCGCTTTCTGAAATTGCCGTAGGAAGACATGCAGACATTCCAGCTTAGTTTGGTTGGATTTTTTTTTACTCAAAATGCTCAAGAGGAGCCACTCTCCTGAGTT
>NW_009700061.1:0-1742 GCF_000703405.1 Apaloderma vittatum | reverse complement strand
GTTTAAAAGAACACACGGAAGGTTTGCTAAAAAAATTTGAATTTAGGCGAATTTCCTCCTTGCCCTGGAATTCGAGGGAGCCTTTGTGAGCCTCCGCTCCCGCTGCGCACCGGGGCTGTCGGCGTCGTTTGCGTTCGGGCTGTGCCGCTCGAGCCCCCCTGCTCCCCGGCACACAAATGGTCTCGGGTGCTTCAACGCGTTTCTTCTGCCAATTTTTCTTTTGTTTTGACCGAGGGGGTTTGCTGGACCCTGTCGCCTCGGCAGTGAGCCCGTGTGCTGGCTGGGGGGAAGAGGAATTTTCCTTAATCTCGGACCGTGGGGCTGGAGGAGGGAGAGATGCCCTGAAGGGTTTGGCGCTTGGGCGGCAGCGAGGGCACAGGGAAGGCTCCGAAATCCTTTGTTTGGGGAAATTATCGTTATCCTGCACCCTGCCAGGTTCTTCTCTTTGGGGAAACCTCGTGCTTGGGCTCCATCTTTGAAATCCTCCAAACTCTCCTTGGGTTTCCCAAGGTTCCTGGGGTTTCCTTGGGTTTTCTGGCACAAAATGGTGCTCCCGGGTTGGTTTCCAATGGTGAATCCAAACCGCTGTTGGGAAGAGAAACAGCTTTTGGCTCCGTTCCCCGTCCGGCGTCCTCCCCGTTGGGGTCACTCGAGTTGGTGGGTTTTGGTTCGACCGGAGCCGGGCGGGTACCGGGGACCTGATGTCGGCAAACGGCAGGAGGAAAACGTTTCAAAGCTGATGAATAACAATAAATCATGGTGCTGTCTTTTAGAATAGAAAGCTTTTGGAGGGACACTCTCATCATGAAGCCAGCGAGCCGGGGCGCGAGTTCGGGGTCTGGTTTCCAGCTCGTTCCAGGGAAATGGATTCGACCGGAGCCGGGCGGGTACCGGGGACCTGATGTCGGCAAACGGCAGGAGGAAAACGTTTCAAAGCTGATGAATAACAATAAATCATGGTGCTGTCTTTTAGAATAGAAAGCTTTTGGAGGGACACTCTCATCATGAAGCCAGCGAGCCGGGGCGCGATTTCGGGGTCTGGTTTCCAGCTCGTTCCAGGGAAATGGATGCTTCCCCCCCGCCCAGCCTCAGGTTCTCCGTCGTTAAGGTGAGGATCGCTGCCAGAGGCTAAATTAAGCAATTAGTATTTGCAGAGTGCACGGAGAGATGGAGAAGGGCAGCGCTCTCCCACCGCACGTCCTCCTGCTCCGTGGCCGCACCCAGGAATCGCGGCTGGAGCCGGAGCATCCCCCGCAGAGCCCGGGGTACGAGGAGGGGCTGCAGCCCCCTGGCTCCTTCTGGGCTCGTTTGGGGCCCCGGTTCCGGGTTGCGGTGGCTCGGAGCCATGTCTGGCTCATACCGAGCGCGTTTGACGGCACCGGAGCCCAACTTCGTCGCGGTTTCTTGCAGACGTGGCCCTTCGCCGGGGGGTCCCTTGGTGCCCCACAGTCCCTGGTGTCACCGAGTGTCCCCGGCTCACGCCAGCAGCCCCGTTCCTGGCGGGAGGGGAGCCCAGCTGGATGGGTTTTGGTGTGTGTGTTTTTTTTTTTCTTAAGCGTCGTAATATTTGTTTCACCTTATAAATCACAAACTGGGGCTGCCTCGTAGGAGGAGGATTTATGGGCGCAGGTGGAGCTGTGGCGAGCGGAGCGCTCTTCCCGGGGACCCGCCTGCTGGGATGTTTTTATAGCGATGGTTCTGGTTCTGCGGCAGCGACCACAGCCAGGCGGGAGGGTTCGCGT
>NW_009700060.1:12464-14162 GCF_000703405.1 Apaloderma vittatum | reverse complement strand
CAGGACCCTCCCAGGCCACACCAGAAAGGAACATTTTCCTTATTTGCTCAGGACCAGCTTTAAGGCACTTGATGGCGAGAAGAAAACTGATCATGCAGCACCCTGGCCCCATCCTGCGACTACTGCTCCCAGCCCCCTCCCACAGCACCTGGATGTCCCCTCCTCTGGGGGAACTGTGGGTGCAAGGGTGGCGTTTTTCCTCCCAGACACGGGGCTGGGCATCACCACCCGCATCCCCTAGGCGGGGAGGGTGCACGAGAAAAGAAGGAAAAAAAAGCAAACATCCCCTCCCTGCATTTCTATTTCAAATACAAGCTCAAAACCAAGCTGAAATCCAAGCTGCCGACTCTCAGCCCTCGATGTTGCTTCCAAGACCCCCAGCCCACCACTCCTGTGGCTCTTCCTCCCCAAGGACAGCAAAACAGTCCAGCCAGGAGGGTCTCAGAGCTGACACCCGTGTTTCCAATACTCCTGCTTGCACCCAAAGCCACCTTAAGCCACCAGTGAAAGCTGCATTTAGGCAACTGGCTTCCTGCAGGAACCATGGGCTGGGGGAGTCCCCAGGAGGAGCTGGGTTTCTCCCTCCCTGATGCCACTAAGCGCGGCAGAAGCTGTCACCACACCGGGCAGCTCTCTAGCACGCTGGGGAGGATCCCACAGCCCGGCGAGCGAACGCAGCACCAACCCACAGCCCGGCAAGGGGCACCCCGAGGGGTACGGACAGGAAGAGGAGCCCCCAAAGAGGTTTAGAGGGGCTCTGTTCCCATCCTGAACCACAACAGCCAGGGAGCAAGGGGCTGCCGGCACGCACCTCAGCTCCAAGCACAGCAGGAACACGCCAAAAACACCTTCCAGGTATTGGGGACCCTGCATTCCTGACATCTCCACTAAGGACATTTCCAGACTTGTAAGTGGACGCAGCCACGTGTCCCCCAACCAGCTCAGCACTGGGGTGACCCCAGCACAGCCTGATGGCAGGGAGGTAGGTGACAGCCCCCACGCAGCCCAAACGGGCAGCGCCAGTCCCTGCAACACAGCCCCACACGAGGTCAGTGCCCCCCTTCCCCTCCAGGAGCCCAGGGTGCTGCAAGAGGTTCTCCTGCAGGGCTGGGGGCACAGACTCCCAGCGAGGCCGAGGGCACCCTGCAAACACCCCCAGGTACACCCTGCAGACATCCCTGACACCTTGCACAACCCCCCCCCCAGCAGGAGCCAGCCTGTGGCTTTTTGGAAACCCCTCCTGAACCAAAGTCCCCACTTCACAGGTCTCCCCCACCTCCCAGGACGTTCTTTTGGGGAGGGGGGTGGGTGGCAGAAAGAGGTGACTCGCTGTCACACGTGAAAAATCGAGAAGGTAATTAGAGTAAAAACATAAATCATCGTGTCCTCAAAAGAAGGAGCTTGGTCGGGCTTCTGCTGCTCTATCCACAGGGCAGAGAGGTGGAAGCATCCTCAGGATCTCCATCTGGGGCAGCGTCCTCAAACTTGTGTGCATGAGGCAAAACAACAAAAAACCAAAAAAATACACACAAGGAGAACTCGCTGGAAAGGTGAACTCGCTGGCAAGGTGAACCTCACGGCTCAGGGTGGGGGGCTCCAGCCCCATGGGGTCAGTCCGATGGTGCCAGTGTGGGGCACAGCCCTGCAGCCTCAGCACGCACACAGGTGCTGGGGTGAATCCCTCCGACGCCAAAGCAA
>NW_009700060.1:9397-12447 GCF_000703405.1 Apaloderma vittatum | reverse complement strand
TCAAAGAGGCTCTTCACAGCCCCAGTTTCACTTGATTTCCATCCATTTAAGCAAAGGTTTTCCAGCACGGTACAGCTCCTCTCCCACAAGCCTTCCCACGGGGCTGGGATACTCCACAATCTGATGCTTTATCCCCAGCTTTCACGTCGGACAGAAATATCCACCCTGTACGATGCTCCTCCTGGGAGGTTTTGCACCCCCCGCAGCAGCAGGAGCCCCAGAGAAGGGTTTGGGGAGGTGCCAGCACGGTCTCACGGGCACCCTTGGGTCCAGGCAGCAACACTCCAGCCCAGTGACACCCACGGGGTTCTCAGCCTTGGTGGTAGCTCCACCGCGAACAAACGCAGCAGCAGAGAGGGGAAGGCAGGAGGAATCGCCCCCCTGAGCTTCACCCTCCAGCGAAGAAGAAAACTGCTGGTTTCTTCCCTTCTTTTCTTTTTTTTTATGCTGCCAGCAAATACATCCATCCAATGGCTTGGTGACCCAGAGGTCCGAGTCCCCCCGCAGCAGCCCCGCTCTGGCACAGGGGGTAGAAACAAGCATCACGACGTAATATCCCACCAAAGAGACCATATTTAAGGTGTTTTTCTCCCTTTTGGGAGGCAGGAACCGGTGAGCAAAATCCATTTGGGAAGTCTCCTCGCTAGGCAGCTCTGGTTTCAAGCCTCGGTCCGTCCGTCCAGCATCGGGGTTGGGTTGCCCACAAACTCCACTGGGTAGCGAAGATCACAGCTCGGGGTTGCCAACCTCCAACCCCAGCACCAGGGGAAGGAGCCGTGCCCCGCTCAGGTAACCCCCGTGGCGAGAAGAAGAGGAACCGACGAGCCCAGGACACACGTCCCTGCAAGCAAGGGTGCCCACACGAGTGCTGGAAGATCCCCCAGCTCTGCTCGCAGCTCCCCACAGCCACCTCCGCCGTCCTTCTGCGTGTCAGCCCAAGGGAGAGGTCGACGCACGTCCCTCCTGCTCGTAAATCACGTCCTGGAGACTCCACGGAACGGGGATAAAACCCACGAAGGGATGCGGTGATGCCCAGCGATGCTGCTCACTTGGCGTCTTCTCCGCTGAAAAGCCCACCTCGCCCTTTACTCCCTTTGCCTGGAAAAGGCTGATTTTAAAACCAAACAAACTGGGGAGGCTGCACCGGGGTTTCTCATCCACTGGCAGGACCCCAAACTGGACCGACCGGCTGGTGACAGCGAGGACATCGGCGCCACCCAGCCCCGAGGTCCGAGCCGGCTGGAGATGCGGAGACATGGAGACGTTTTTCCTCCTGGGGTCCCCTCGGCGTGTGCCAGACAAATATGGTTAAGATATGAAGGAGGTTACAATTTACGAGAAAGGCTGGCAAGGAATATCTCGTATGCAGAGTGTTTTTAATTGGATTATGTACATCATGCTTCATGCCTTTGTTAACCGATTTAATGGTTCACCACTTAAGTTCACCACTTGCGTTAAATTTAGTAAAGTAGTCTAATCATTTCCAGAGCTATAACCAAATCAAGGGCTCAATTTCACAGAAGCCTGAAGCAGAGGAACTGTGAGACAATGGCCTAGATGCATAAAATTAACAGCTCTTGACCTCAAAAGGGGCAGGAAAAAAAAAAAAAAAAGCTTTAAATCATTTGGTGCCTTTTTTGGGCACGCGTCGATTTTGTCCGCAGCACCTGCACCGAGAAGCTGGTGTCGTTTATAAATAGTCGCCTTCTCGCGCTGCAAGGCACGGCGGCAGGGGACAGCTGAGCCACCCGTCCCCGTGGGACACGCCAGGGTGCGGGTCCGTGCCCCTACTCAGGAAGGGCCAACATGCACGTGAGCAACCCTGCAAGAGCAAACCTCAAAGGGGAGAAACTCTGGTTTTGCTGGAAGTTTTTTAAAAAAATAAAAAAAATTAAAAAAAAAAATAATCCCTTCTGGGTTTTCCATCTCGGGGGTGGCACCGCAACGGTTCCGCAGCACAGCTCAAGGAGCTCTGCCTTCCTCTTGGAGCCACTGGAGCATCGGGCATCGCTCACCGTGAAACCCCCCGGCGAGGCACAGCTCGGGGGGGGATGCTCCCCGCAGCCCCCCAACTCCGGAAAGTCCATCAGGCAAAGCGATTAAACGCCCGGTGGCTGCTTAATGACGGGACGACGCACTCGCTCTGATCCGAGGAAGCAATTACCTTGAAAATGGGGGTCACGGGCCCTGCTCATTTACCTTAATTGAATTCCAATATCTGCCTCGAGCTGCCGGCAGCTCCTGGCTGCGACTTAAAGCAGCTCATCAAAGCTGAGCATCTTGGCTGTCTCTGCCAGGGAAAATATCAGCTCGTCCCTCCCTCCCCAGCCCGCTGGGAAAGGTGCTGCCGGTCACCCCAGCTCTGACCCAAGGGGACACGCTCCCATGCCCGGTCCCCTTGCCCAGTGCCACCACCCCAAGAGCATTTCTACACTTTGTGCTGCCCATAAAACTAGGGGGGGAAAAAAAAAAAATTGATATAAAAGCAAATTAAATGCAGAGAATCACAAAGGTCCTCGTAGCTTGAAGAAAGAAGCACAAATAGTTACTTAAAAAATAATACTTAAATTTTAAAATGAGTATTTTTTGGAGCCAGGCAACTGGTTGGGGACGCTGTTAAGTGAGCTCCAAACAGAGAGGAGGTTTGCTGCAGGACTGAGACCATCACATCGATTAAAGAGACCATAAAAATTTTTAAAGCCTTAAAAAATAAAATTAAAAGCAACACCACAAAACCTAAACAAATAATCAACTGCCCAAGATCTGCGAGAGAGAAACCCAGTAAGACGGGAGCGGGTAAGTCAATGCATGGAACAACAACTCCGTCAGGTTTACGGCACATTTCACATCAACAGCACACGCAGAGACACGCCTGGGCTCAGGGGGCTCCGGGAGGGCTGCCGGGCACCCGTCCTGCTCCCCAGGAACGGGAAATTTGGCCGGTGGGGACTCCCAGGGCCGCGTTACCCCCCAGAGAGGGGGATTTTGGCTGCCACCCGTCCCCGCCCGATGCCCGATTAGGGGGGGTCGGGGGGGTTTTGGGAGGGGTG
>NW_009700060.1:8409-9386 GCF_000703405.1 Apaloderma vittatum | reverse complement strand
GCGAGCCGCCCTTCTTTAACCCGGCCTGAGCGCAGGATTGCCTCTGGTTATGGTAAATGATAGGAATAAAAGGGGTAATACACACGGTGAGAGGCAGATTGGGAAGTCCACGTACCCCGATGATAGCATTCAACTCCGTCATTGTCACTTGCTTGGCACGCTCAACAGCCTGTGCGACTTGCTGTTGGTGCTGCGGGGACAGAGGCGCAGGTCAGAGCTGCTCAACCCTTCTTTTTCTTTTATTTTCAGTCTCTATTTCGCTCACGGGAGCACCACACCTCCCTGCTCCACAGGGCATTGTATTTTTTTTGCTCCACAAGCTCAGCACAGACCCCCCCACAGCCAAGCAGAGCCCCTCGCAAAGTCCAGCTCTCCCCTACCCCAAGGGTTTTTTTTGGGGATCTGAGCCCTGTTTCTCATGGGGCACCCCAGAACAGCCCCACGCTCCCCCCAATCATGGGTTTGGGGGAGAAGGTCCGTGCTCCATCGTGGTACCCAAGAAAAGCGGCATCCCCCCCATCCCGGGGTGCAAAAGCATCCTTACCTCTTGTGACAGAAAAGGCATGATCTGGGCTAAAATCGTGTTCAGTCTTTTAGCAATTTCTGTCTGGAAAAAGAAGAGGCACGGTCGGCACCGACCAACCTCCCACAGACTGCAGGAGCACCCCGCATCCCCCTCCTCAGCCCACCGCCTCCTTCCTGCGCATCCCTGTCCCCTCCCGTGTATCCCTGTCCCCTCCCGGCCACATCAGAGGAAGCAGCAGCTTCCAAAAGAGGCAACAAAAGCACCTTCGTGCTCGCTCTACACCTGCCAGCGCAGGGACGCTTCGGTCCCCATCCCACCGCGGGACCCAGCGCCACGAACCAGCCCCAGCAGCCTCCCACCAGCCTGGGCTTGAGGAAAACCCGTGATGTTGTCGGCTCGACCACATTATCTGGGAGCTTAATATCAAATTGGGGCTGCCATGTAAACCGGG
>NW_009700060.1:6254-8314 GCF_000703405.1 Apaloderma vittatum | reverse complement strand
CCGCCCCTCGGCCCGAGGCAGCGGTGAAACCAGCTTCTGGTCCAACTCAAACAGCGCCCGAGCGGCCGTGCGAGGATTCAGCGCCGCAACAATGGCCGGAGCCGAGCCCTGGCGCGGAATCAAACGCCCAGAAATTCCTTCCGACAGGCCCTGAGCAGCTCGTTATCAATAACCGGGTTTCGCTCCTGCCGCGGGCGAGGGGCCTCCTCTTCAAGACAGCCGGCCCCCCCCAGCTCGGAGAGCCTCCGTGTGCTCCCCAAATAATCACTGCCTCCCCAAATAATCGCCGATTCGGCTTCTCCCCACTGCTCAGCCCCTACAGCAGCTCTTATTTTCTCACCCCACCCCCAGTGGGGTGCCAACCCAGAGAGGGGCTTCTTAGCTCCACCTGCTCCAAAATATTCCAAGGAAAAAATAAAAAAATCCAAATATCAGAGTTTGGAGGGAATAAACAACCGACAGACACTCAGCTTTAAGGAGCTGGTGTGACTACAAGACTAACCCAACAAACCCAACCAACACACATGCCCCAGGGTGACCTGAAGCAAGGAGGTGGTGGGAGAGCCCCCCATGGCGGGGAATCCCCCCGCAGAGGACACGGGAGCTCGGGGACCTGCTGCAAAGGGTCCCCAAGAAGCACCTGCAGAACCCCTCGCTTCAAAGCCCCGAGGATATTTCTGGCCGCCGTCTTCTCCGAAAGCGCCCCGGTGATCGCGTTACACCTGATGCTTTTCTTAGCCCGTCCAGAGGTCAAGGGACCGCGTGGGCACGCCGAGGCTCCGGGGAGCGACGCCCCTGTTCGGGCTCAGGTACCTCGAACCCAGCTACCGGATCATCGCAGACCCCAAAGCGAGGACGCAAGGCTCGTCGGGCACGATGCTCCTCGCCCAGAGGAACAGACTCTGCCCAGCACAAGGTTTTTTAAGAGCCTGCATTGCCCACCGACAGCTCTGCGCCCACAAAATTGGGCTGCGAGCTACAATTGCAGAAAAAAAAAAAACACAAAAAAAACACCCATCAAGCCCCGCCACGGTGCCGTGTCTGAAGCAGCACAGGCTGGTGCCACCCTGGCGCTCGCACCACGCGTCGCTCAGCGATAGGTAAAAACCTCTTTAAAGGCCTTTTTGGCACCGACGCATCGATTAGGTTTATATATAAACTGCAGCTCCATTAAATATTTATTCCTTCAGATGAAGCCTATTGGATTCTGACACCCATCAAGCCCCGCCACGGTGCCGTGTCTGAAGCAGCACAGGCTGGTGCCACCCTGGCGCTCGCACCACGCGTCGCTCAGCGATAGGTAAAAACCTCTTTAAAGGCCTTTTTGGCACCGACGCATCGATTAGGTTTATATATAAACTGCAGCTCCATTAAATATTTATTCCTTCAGATGAAGCCTATTGGATTCTGGATGGAACTCGGCGCATCGCTCCTCCAGCACGGCTGTTTCTCTGGCGAGCTCCTTCTTGCCAGCCCCTGACAAATTCTAGAACAAATTCAATCCTTATTTGAGGCGAAAACAGCGGTGCCAGCAGGAGCAGTCCCTCCGGCTGCGGGTCGCAAAGGTCGTTTAGGCGTAAAGGAGAAAAACTAAATAAAAATAACTGCAGCATCCAAATCAGACATCTCCACGGAGGAGGGAAGGAAGGCGCTGGGTTTCCCCCAAGTACCATCAAGCACTGCCATGGTCCTGGCAAACAAGACACACGACGACCCATCGCCTCCAACCTTTAAATCCAATTCCACCCAAACTTGCACCAAAGATCTGAAGAATAACTTCGCGCTCTGCAAAAAAAAAAAAAAAAAAAAAAAAAGAGGCCTCCCACGTGGGATTCAGCGAGTGAGAAGATATTAGATGTCCAAAATATTATGTTTACAACCGTGAGGTTTCCTGTTAACACGAGATTCAATAATCTTTAAATATTTGTTCTCTATTTAACTTTTCCCACTCCCCAGCATATTAAACTCTAGTCGTCCCCATTAAAAGTTTAATCGGGAGCGAAAGGGGATCCTCCGGCGTGCCAGGAACAGGGGAGGGTTTCATGCCCGACGCCTTCCTC
>NW_009700060.1:5302-6057 GCF_000703405.1 Apaloderma vittatum | reverse complement strand
AAAAAAGGGGCGTGGGGGGGGAGGCTGTAAAAGGCACCCCAGGAGGGGCACCCATGGGATACTCACCCCCCCGGGGGATGCAAGATGCTGACAGCAGCTCGTTAAAAAGGGCAAGGAATCGGGAGGACCTGAAATTTGAAACCACTACTAATCCCCCCGCTCCTGCCATGAAGCTGAGCTGCTGCTAGACAAGAAATGCTTTGGGGAGGGGGGTGTGGATGTTTCTCGAGCGGGGAAATCGGAGAAAAACCATTTGCACGGGTTGTAAATCAAGAGGCAGAGCGCTCGGCCACAGCCTGCGAGCCCTGACACCCGCTCTTAAAATGGCCAGAGCCAGCACCCAAAGCACTCGAGGGCACGGAGGAGCTGCTGCTGGACCCGAGTCAAGAGCTGGGCATGGCGTAAAATAACTGCGGGGCTGGCTCTCCCCAGCAGCCCCCGGCGCCCCGTCCTCTCGTCTTTACACCTGGACGGGGCAGAGGGAAGTTTAAAAATAACGCTGCCGGACCCTCGGAGCCAGCAGAGCCCCGGCCTCAAAGCAAGGGGGAGCCTGCACCCCAGCACGACACCCCGCACGCACCGCTCCGGGCAAGAGAGGAGCTCGCCGTGCCAAAAATCCATCAGCATTGGCCTCAGCTCAGCAAGCAAAAGGGGAGCTCCAGCCCCGCTGCACCCCCAAGCTGGTTCCAGCACCCTGCAGGCACAGGATGGGACCCAAACCTCTCCCGTGTCAGGGGCCTTCGGGGACAGGACCC
>NW_009700060.1:4301-5228 GCF_000703405.1 Apaloderma vittatum | reverse complement strand
AGACCAGGCCAGCTCAGGTGCGGTCTTGGAAGAGGTTTAGGATGACACCAGAAACAACTCCAACCCAGTCTTCTTTGTCGACCGAAGCGGCGCGACGGAGGCCAGAGACAAGGGGCTGAGCACACGGCATCGAGACCAGGCCAGCTCAGGTGCGGTCTTGGAAGAGGTTTAGGATGACACCAGAAACAACTCCAACCCAGTCTTCTTTGTCGACCGAAGCGGCGCGACGGAGGCCAGAGACAAGGGGCTGAGCACACGGCATCGCCTGCCCCGACCCTTGCTCGTCTTGAAAAACGCACCAAAACGTCACAAAAAAGACTTTCCACCCCAAGCCTAAACCGCCGGAGCAGCGGGGTTGCTGAAGATGATGGTCCACGGGATGCAGGACCCTCAGCATCGCCCCACAGCTCACGCAACCCACAACCCCCTGCCAGCACCCACGTTACTCCAAACCTCAACAAAATACACCAATCCAAACCCCAAAAAAACCCGCATCGTGCCTCCACGCTCACCCCCCGAATGACTTTTCCAAGCAAGGTGGGTCTGGACCCTCCTTCAGCCACCCCAGGTCTGCCCCCTGCCAAAGCTCAGCCCTGGAGGAAGCGGGGCGGTGGGAGGCAGGCGAGGAGTAAATCACACCACCGGTGAAGCACCAGAAGCGTTTGTTGAAACCAGGATATTGTCTCTTTAAGCACATGAAAATAAGGCCCTTGAGCAGTGTGGTTCTCACTCCGGCGCACAATTATGGGTACTTTCAGCTGTCTACCACTATTTCAAGTGCTCTCTCCAACCAGGCTGTCAATGGCATGTTGAAAGCTATTTGTGGCTGCTATCGTTATTAGCAAAGTGGAGAGCCTCGCTGATGAGAATTAAATTCAGGGAGGGGGTGTGGAGGGGCGGGCCACAACCCCTCATTACAGAATTACC
>NW_009700060.1:3937-4241 GCF_000703405.1 Apaloderma vittatum | reverse complement strand
AATCCACTCGAAGCTCCCGGTGCCGCCAAGGGGAGGGAGAGCTGACAACTATTCCCTTCCACCTTCGGAGACCTGAGAGTATCACACTAACAAATTACTTGGCTTCTGAAGTATTTAGCAAATTATTACCTGGCACTCCTTGCTAACGAGCATGACAGAAAGTATATTGTGTTCCTGGAATATTCTAGAAAAGGGGGGAAAAAAATAAAAAATAAAAAGAAGCACGCCTCTCTTCCCCTGGAAGTGTCAGGAGGGTTCAGGTTTGTTCCAAGCTTTAAGTGTTTAAGCATGAAAACAAGAAGTG
>NW_009700060.1:3600-3901 GCF_000703405.1 Apaloderma vittatum | reverse complement strand
AAAAAATAAAAAAAAAATCAGCACAAAGGTTCTCCCCTCCGAGGTGTCCTGTTTCTCCACGCAAAATTAGTTTTTCTTTTGGAATTGTTACTCCCTCCGACTGCATTCGGCAATTATCTACAGAGATCTGAACAAAAACAATGCGAGCACAACAGGGGAACGCCAGTTTCTTTTGCAAAAATTAAATTAACCTTTTAAAAAAAAAGAAAAAAAAAATCAGTTTCCCTCAAGTTTTAAGAGAAAACTCCTGACCGGCCTCAGGTTTACAAAAGCTGAGCCTGGATGAGAGCGTGCTTCATTC
>NW_009700060.1:2659-3568 GCF_000703405.1 Apaloderma vittatum | reverse complement strand
ATGTAAGGAGCAATTCACTGCGTTATAGGCAACAAAGTGGGTAGTCACTTCCTAAATATTTCCTTGCATATGGAGTTGTTTATGAAACTACATTTTTTTTCCTAACAAGAAACAAAACGAGAAGAAAGGAGAGGGGGAAAGAAGAAAAAAAAAAAAAGAACACAACACACAACCAAAAACCCACACGCGGCCACATATGCACACACTTAATATTCAGCGTAGAAGAGATAATCTGTTATATAAGCCCACAGACAGACAATCCCCTTTTGCTTAAAGATGAAGTATCCATCAATGTTTGTCTCAAGCAGATGTAATCACAAGCAGTCAAGTCTGGAGGGCAGGACACTGCATGAATAATTCAGGCACTTCAGTCTACTTGATTGTGTGCAGATAAACACAAGTCAACCGCTAAACAGGTCAGCTGATAAACTTGTTTGTTCAGGACCAGCCACCCTCAACCAGATGCAGGCAGGACCACCCCGCAATTAGCGGCGGGGGTCCGAGGGGGGATGCTGCAGCCCCCCCCCAAAAAAAGGGGCAAGCCCCCTGTTTGGGGCTCAGGGCTTGGCTCGCCCATCCCTCCGCTGCCCCTCTCGCCCCATTTTCGCCTGGAAGCGCGCTGGGAGCAGCTCGGGGCTGCTTTTGTTTTTCCTGCTCCCAGCGCCCTGCGCGTCGCTGTCAATTCAATAACGAGACAGCTTCACCTCCCCAAACTTCCCCCGTCAGCCCGGCGCTCGGCACGCAGCATATGTCACCAGGAACAACTCAAAAGCAGGCGGGGGACGCTCGGCGCAGGCTGGAATCATCCGGCGAAGGTTTGTTGTGTTGGGTTTTTTTGATTCCTTTTTTCCCTCCGCCGAGTTGGAAGGCGGCGGCGAAGCTCCCAAGACGACCACGCGGGACCTCCCC
>NW_009700060.1:2159-2529 GCF_000703405.1 Apaloderma vittatum | reverse complement strand
AAAAGACACCCTACGTGGTCACGCCACGAGACGGTGGCCTCATCCACGCAGGCTCTCATCCTAACCCCCTCGCAGGTGCAAAAGGAAAAAAAAAAACAAAATAAAGATGAAACCTCCTGAGGGTGGTTTTCGGTTGCAACCGCACGCTGGAAAACACGCCGCGCGTCCCGGAGAAGCGGCGATCTCTTCCGAAGCTTCCACGCCAAGAGGAATAAAAAAAAAGCTCGAGGTCTCGCCGTATCATCTCAGCACCTCCCGGCGCTTGCGCAGAGCGAAGCCGTGGGACACCGGGCAAGAAGGATGCCCCCCTCCTCGCTCCGGTCCCGGGAGGGTCCCCAAAGGAGCCACTCCAGGGACGGGGTCCTCGCAG
>NW_009700060.1:0-2143 GCF_000703405.1 Apaloderma vittatum | reverse complement strand
GCCTCCACGTGCAGGATATCTCCCTCAGCCCTGAGACAAACCGTGCCCCCTCAGCCTGGGTTTTGCTGAGTCCTGCCTGACACGGGGTCCAGGGTCCCCAAGCAGCCCCCCGCCAGGCTCCCCAAGCCGAGGGGCGCTGCCTCGCGAGGACGCTTCCGTCCAGGCAGAAGCGCCGGAGAGAGAAAGAAGTCGGGATTATCTGCGTGGAAGAAGATATTTTTAAAAAACTGAAGACTAAGCAGTAATTATTTTCGTTACCCTGCGACGACGCACCAGAAAGCTAAAGGGAAGCGAGAGCGAAGGAGGAGAGAGGCAGACTCCAGCCCCGCTGCTTTGAATTTCATCACTCGGCTGAGCGACTCTTCCTCACTCAGGAGGGCGATGCTGCTATTGAGCAAAACCACTCCGGAGCTGAACGGGGCTGATTTGCGAACGGCAAAGTTGATGTCAACTTCTATCTGCCTTAAGTTCTTAATTAGAACTACTTCTAAAACCAGTAAGCAGCAGCAGCACAAATAATCAGGTCTAATCTCAATAATAACTTTATTCCTTTAAGTTTTACCATCATGTGCCCAGCCTTTAGGCTCTTTAACTATAATCTTATCAAGGTAGCACACCACATTCTGCTACGGCCTTCTATATTTTTTTCCCTCGGGCGAGTTACACATTAGAGAGGACCGAAAAAAAAAATAAATATACCACCAAACATTGCTTCATTTTCCCAGATGCAAAGACAAATCCGTGACATTGAGCAACACACCATAAGATATGGGTATCCCTGAAGATAATTCCCTTCTAAGTCTCACGCTACGGCACGGCGAGTATCAGGGGTATGACCTTAGAAACAGTCGCGTTGTACCAACAACAAAACCAGAGGAAAACGCAGGAGATAACAGTATTTTCCGAGTGCTGGGAACATGCTATTCCAGGTACCCAGCTCCCAGCAAGGCTATTTTCACCTCTTCTCATAAACACCCTTTTCAAAGCCTACGTTTCTCCCAAACGTAGGCAAAAAAATCCCAACCAAAGAGAAAAAAAACCCACCAAAAAACACCACCACGCTGCCACCATCAACCTGCAATTCCCAATGTAACTGCCAGGCCAGGAGACCTCACCTGGAGTCACATTTCCCCCCCCACTTCAGCACTTATTTAGTGCAATCGGGGCCTGTTTTATCACAGGTTGAGAAAAGGGCAACAGGAGATCAATCAATCACAACTTCCCCTTGCCACCCTCCCCCTCTTTTTTTTTTTTTTATAATTACTCACCTGTTTGTGCATTTCAATATTCAAACCATACGACATTTCGTAGTACTGGGAGGAAAAACAAAAAAAGAGAGAGCCGAGAAGAATTTGAATTAATTTAACATAAAGTATTTGCATAAGGTCGTTACCAGAAAGCATCCTGGTCAAAACTGTGCTTAAAGCATTCGTAGCCAAGGAAATTATACCTTATAATAAGCAGCTGTTTATAGGGTTTAACTGGCATGCATTTAACAAGAGGACACTCCTTTTTACTCCTGTTTTCTCCTCCTAAGCTACTTAGAAAAACAAAGAGGCACGGAGCTGTGTGACAGGCGTCTGCACAGCCCTGGCAGAACAGGTACAGCCCGTAGTCTGGCCAAAAACCCAGTTTCTCACTGCGAAGGAGGGGGGGTTGGTGGATTTATTTTCCGCCCCCATCCCAGGTCTTGCACTGTTGCTGGGAGCCTGGCACATTCCACACACATTCCCGGACTGAGAAAGGGGGTGCTGGCTTCTGCTCAACCCATCTACAAACATAAAAGCCCCCCCTCCTCCTAATTAAATAAATAAATAGGCAACAAAAGAGCCCACTTTCCCCAGGAAGGGGGGTGGATGGGATAGAATGATGTCCTGAGAAAACACCAGAGGGGGGGCTCACCCTTGGTCCTGGGGAAACCCCCACTGGGACCCCCCCGCCCTGGTCCGGGGGAACCCCCCACTGGGCCCCCCCCCTGGAGCTGCTGCTGCTCCTTTCCCCCCCCCATCAAGGGCTGCAAAAAAAGGTTAAAAGGAAACTTGGGTTTGCTCAGCTAAGGGGGGGGTGGAAGGGCAGGTGGCCCCCTCCGTGCCCAAACCCAAGGTGGGGGGGGACGGCTGGGCGGGGCCCCCGGACAGCCAGG
>NW_009700059.1:9684-15259 GCF_000703405.1 Apaloderma vittatum | reverse complement strand
TTTCCTCTTGCCGAATGACGCGGAAATAGTTTGTTCGGGAGCCAGGGGGGAAAAATGGGATTAAGCTGCTTTGGTGAAGGTTGTGTGTGCAATCTGTGGCAGGTGACACGTGTGTAAACGTTAACGTCCTCACTTGTAGCAGAGGGAGGTTTTAAGGTCATCCTGAAATCACTGTAACGGTTTCCTTCCTGCTCTCCCCCACCCCCCTTTGCTGAGGCGTTTAATTGCTTTCTTATTTAAATGCGCCAAGATTTCCTGAGAGTCTAGTCCATTTGGCACATTGTTCTCTTCGGGGAAGCTGAAGGAATTGAAAAGAGAAAATTGTTTTGAAACTCCAGGTTATTGAATCGGGGGAGATAGAAAGTTGCTAAATCTTTTCCACCTGAGCTGGAGTATCGTCAAGGTTTGGGGCTACTTTGATACTGAGCCGGGTTTCAGCTTTGTGAGTTCACGATTTGTTCATTTGCTGCCCGGGGCAAGAGGCCTCAGCAATTTGAGCCGTTTGAGCTACTCAGTGACCATCGCTTCTTGTGAGCCTTCCTCTGAGTTTGGGCACGAGAGCTGAGGGTTTGTACTTGGCAAACGTAATTTCAGGGATGCAGACCCCAAAGCGGTCTGACATGGTGGGCAGGGGTTGTTTTGTTTTGGTCAGATTGGAGCCCAGCTCTGTGCTGCTGCGGAGGTGCTGATGAGCCCCCAGGTAGCAGCTGAGAGACACAAGTGCTCGGTACCCCCCGGGAAGAGGCTGCAAGCTGCCTCTTTCCTTTTCCCATCGTGATCTCCAATGTCAAAGGCAAAATCACCATCTTCGGATCAATAGCAAAGCCATTAAAGTGCATCTTCAATTTCTGCGCGTGACGCTGCTGCGTTCATCACCGCATTGGCAACCGTTTTATAACGAGTTCATTTCTGCTCGTAGAGGGAAATGCTTCACTGTCCTGTCCTCTCTTCTGCAGGCTGCCCGTGAGAGGGCTGATCCCTCAGCAGGGAAAAGAGGACTTAGGGAGGCTTTTGGAGCAGAGTAGCTACACGGCTGCAGGTTTCCGATGTGGAGGAGGAGCTGCCAGCCTACAGCTTGCTCATGCTTCAAAGGGTAGCTGGGCTCGGGGCGTGAGCGGTGCCAAAGCATGAATAACTTGCTTAGACTCCTTTTGCTCAAGGGGACTTAGACATTTGCAAGCATATTCTGAAGCATGACTCTCCTACACGGGAGCATGAAAAGCCCCTCGCTGCCCTCTTTCACGTTCCTCTTGGACATCTGCCTCACCTGTCACGCTTACAGGGCCCAGGTCTGGCTGCGGATCCCTTTAGCGTGGCTTTCCTGCCGCTCCCCATTTGTCATTTGCTGATGCAAAGCACGTGCAATTGCTCCCTGGGCAGCACCCGGTGCTTCGCAGCGCGCTCGAGGCACTGCTGCCTTTAGTGCCTCAGTGCTGGGATGCTGCTCAGAGCTGTCACGGGTCACCCGGAGCAGCAAACCTTCTCCACCTTCCTTTGGTTGTCTGCATGGAGCGGGCAGGTGTGGGGTTTTGGTCCCACGGTCCTCTTTGCCCCTCTTGCTGGGATGAGTGGAGCCGGGGTAGGGGGTACCCACCTGCTGCTGATGCCTCATCTTGGGGTCTGCTTTAACAACCAGCCATGGGGTGGGGGGATATAGATCTTAACGTGGCACCGCTCTGACGGATGGGAAAGCGCGCTTCGGGAGCCTGGGACTCGCGGCCGGCCCAGCAAGGGGCTGACGGGTGCGTGATGAGTGAGGACAGTGAGTGGAGCGGGTGGAAACTAAACAGAAATCCATCTTCTGGCACTGGTTCAATAATGATGGCGTTGCTCGGACAGCGGAGAAATATCCTTTGGATAGTGTGACAGAAAACCTTATGGATGCTGTCAAACATGCCCTCAGCTCCTCCGAGCACATCGTTGATCTCGTTGCTCTGCGAGGTGAGACAAATGACCTCTGCGGCTAGCTCGTGGCCAGCACCCTCCGTCCCTCGCCTGGCACGGCGGCGGATGCTGAAGCCAGTGGGGGCTGCAGAACTGTTGGCATCCGGAGCAGGCCAGGACAGAAGGGTCCCCAGGAGCTGCAGAGGCCCTGAGCTCTCGTTGCAGAGATGGGTGGCCTCACCTTCTGTGGGCAACCGGCAGGGAGCTGTGCGGGGTTTTCCTGGTTGTTGATAACGCCTGCTCGCTGTTTTTCCTCCATCCTCCCAACCAGCAGTGTCCTGGCGTGGCTGAATGCTGATGAGGTGTAAATCCTGGTCTGACCTCAAATTTCATCTGCATTTCCTCAGATACGCTGCTCTGAGCAGTGGTTTAGCTCTCAATTCCCTCAGCCAGCTGGGGAGGTGGTTGTGTCAAATAATGCTTTTTGCTATTTTACACCTCTTTGCACCGGGAGGTTTCCAAGCCCTTTGCAAATATTAACGAAGGCGGCAGGTGAGGATTAGTGTTCCTGTTTAACAGGCAGACATAAACCAGAGGCTGTGCTGCAGCGAAGCCGAGGCGGGAGCGCGGGGTTGGGGCTGGGGGGCCCGTTTCCTCTGCCTGGCCCCGGGGTCCTCCTCCATCCACATCCCGCAGAGACCGGCAGCCGTTGCCCCTCGGGGCTCTTGTGTGTCCTGGAGCAGAGCAGGGCACGCCGAGCATCCCGATGGCTCCTGCCTCTTGGAGCGAAGCGTCGGAAGCGAGAATCCTAAATACAGAACAACCTGTCATGTGGTGTTCCCCGAGGTTTCATTTAGCTTTTTAAATTATTTAATTGATGAGCCCTTTCCTTTTATACATCCACGTTAAACTGGTTTCCACAGTAACAGCCGAACCTGGAACCAAAGCTTGGAGTCCTATCTCAGTAAATAATGCCAAAACCAATCTCTGAATATTTAATTAAATTCACTGTCATGCCCCTTTTATCTTTATCTTCCGTGGATCTTCTGTAAACAGATTTCGTGGGCACGTGGGCTTTAAGGGAGGTGGTGGCGGGCTCCCTTCGGCGGGGCGCAGAGCCCCGGCAGCTCTGCTTGGGGCCGAGTGGCAGCTCCGGCATGCGCCGTGGACCTGTGTTCCTCCCGTGACCTGCAGCAACCCCGGGCTCCTGCCGCGCTCTTGTTTTTCTAGCAGAGCCTTGCAAGTTCGTTAGCTTCCCGGGATTTTCAGATCAGATTTCCAGTTTAGGATCGCTATAAATCCTGAGCTTATCCTCTGATGTACTGCCACCCCTAGCACAGTGTCATCTGCAAATCTCATAATTCTTTCTGTTCCATCATTTTGGTCGTGAACGGAAATGCCAAGCGGTGCTAGACCTTGGACCCCGGCAGTGTCCCCGGCAGAGACATCCTTCGGGTTTGACAGCAGACCATTAGCGAGTGCTCTTTGCATACAGTAATTCATCCTGCGACAGAAACGCGTCCTCCGGCAAGCCTGTGAATGACAGGCTTCTGTACCAGAGCTTTGCCCCGAAAAGCTGTTCCTCCCACGGAGGAATGTCTCTGGCATCATCCGTCGTTTGGGGTGGTCTGGTCTAGCTGGGCTTCCCGCTGCTGGCCCTCTGCCCTTGGCTTGCTTGATCAGGGCCGTACCATGGAGCGGTTAAAGCCGTGGGGGGTTCCTCCCCACGGGAAGGGAGGATGGTGAGACCCTGCGTGGGGGGCTTGGCAAAGCCCGGGGCGAGTTCTGCCCCAGCCTCCCTCCCCACACGCGGGTCGGAGCGCGCCGCTGTGGCCAGGGCGATGGTTTGGTGGCTTGGAGTTGAGTTTGCTGATGGGTGCTGTTTTGGAAATCTGTCCCCAAACTCTCCAAAGCAAAGAGAGTTAGTCCCTGCATCTGGCCTGGCAGGTGCGATTCCCCAAACCCAAAAGAATCGGGGGAGATTTGTTTTTAAAGAAGCCCAAATCAGCTTTTCTTGAACAGACCTTTGAGTGGGAGCGAAGGCTTGGGAGAGGATATCGACAAGCCGCCGGTGACTTTATTTTCAAGCTTGATCAACAGGGAGGTCGTCTCGGTAGTGCCGGGTTCCGAGTCAAACACGGGGCTGTCCAGGGAAGGGTTTTGGCCTCTTTTTGCCCCCCTCCGCCCCGATGCTGCTGCGTGGAGCACGAAGTTTAGCACCAACAGGACTGTCAACTTGCAGTAATGATCCTGGTTAACCTCCAGGCTGATCACTTATCCCTCCTGACAAGGAATAGAATATTAATACCCAGTTGTGTTGGTTTACTTACAATAGCTCTTTGGTACTTTTCCATGGTATCGCAACACATCTTAATCAGATGGTGAGTGGGCTTAATTAGCCGAAGTATAGGTTTTATTTTTGATTTCTATGACTACTTAAACTAATGGAAACACATTATCTGCTCAGAGGTCTGCAGTTTTCCATTTGTAATTATTGCTGCTCTTAATTGAGAGTGCATCGGGGGCTGTGGCGGCAATCTGGGAGCTGAAACATGTCGCCTTCCTCGAGCACGGCTCCTCCAGGAGGGTCCGTGGGGCAGGGGGGCACAGGGTCTCGGCTGTGGGACCCCTGCGGAGTCGATTGTGCCACCTCCGAATGGAGTTCGGGGAACGCAAAGCGCCCGGGTGGGGGAGCTGGAAGCTGATCAGGTAATGGAAGCCAAACAGCTTATACATTTCCAAAACGAAGCCTGGCATTTATGACTAAAACCTCACATTTTCGGGACATGCAGATGGTTGGGAAGGAACAGCTTGGAGGGATGGGCTAATAGGAAATTATTAATTGTAGTGATTTTTGCACTTTTCTCGCACGAGGCCCGCGGGTGCCTGCCGCAGTAGGTGGCGGTTGGATGTGGCCAGCGGGGAGGGTCAGGGGTCTGATATCTATATATCTCTCTCTATATGTATATTTATTGAGTTATTTATTTAGCTGTATTTCACAGCTCCCGGCATCTTCATGAGGCTTTTGGGTGTTGCCTTTTCCAGCTTCTGCCAGCAGAGGGAATAGAGGTGAACGTGCCAACGCGCTCTTCTCCTCTTGGCCGCCGTGCAGAGCACCCTGCTTGGCTGGGGAGCCCGCAGCCGCAGCGGGGTGGGTGGGCACCCAGCACCCCGAGCTTACCCCTGGGACCCACCGTGCCTTACTCCGTGCCACGCCAGCCCGTGCTCCAGACCCTGTGGAGGGTGCAGGGGAGGCAGTTTGTCCCGCAAAGTATTTGCATGGAGACCCTTGTGTCCAGCCCTCTTTGGTGATGGGCAAAGCCGAACCTCTTGCCCGACCTCTCCCGGGGTGACCGATCGGATAACGTTCTCTGAGCAAATGCACAGATCATGCGAATCGGGGTTGGCGCTGAGCAGCGAGGTGTAAAAAAAGCCATTTGAGGTGTTCTAAGGAAATGCCAGAGCGTCTGAGCGGTGACTGCTCGTCAGAAAGCTGCGCCCATGGCGCAGAACCGTGGCGGGCGCTGGCAGCGCCACCAGAGAGGGTCTGCCCTGGGAGGAGCTGGGCGGGTGAGCTCTGTTTTCTGGTGATGGGTGTGACTCTCGGCCAAACGGATTCCTCTGCGTGTGGGCACGTAGCTTTGATCCTGGGACCCGCCGCGGCTGAGCCCCCCGTGCGGCGGGGGGGGGC
>NW_009700059.1:7187-9421 GCF_000703405.1 Apaloderma vittatum | reverse complement strand
CCCGCCGTCCCTTCTCTCCGGCGTGAGCCTGTCTGGGGAGAGGCAGACGATATCCGAGATGGCAGCCTTGCGTTTCTGCTCCATTTCCCTCCAGCCTCTGCCTCCTCCCTCTCCTGTAACATTCATTAGCTGCCGAGAGAAGCACCGAGCAGAGGCTGTGTGCAACCTCTGAGTAACCTCGCTGCCGAAGCCCGTGCCCGTGCACCCCCGCCACCTCCTCTCTGCAGAGTAATAAGTCGTCACCCCTGTGCCCCGGCCGCTCCAGTAATGCCGGTGTCCCTCGTTAGCAAGGCAGAATCAACATCTGTCTCCTTTATGGTGTCTGTTTGTGTTGAGAGGCTTCTGGGGAAAGATTGGTATTGTTAAAAATAAAAGCAGGGTTACGAGAGGCCTGGGAATTCCGTGTTATTTATAAAAGTGCACGTCTTTGGAGCTTAATAGATGAGCTGCTTGCAGACTTGAGGGTGTCACGGCCGGCTGAAGGGCCGCTCCTGAGAGTGGGCGCCCCTCGGGTGCGCAGCGCTGGGATGCTTTGGGGTAGCCTCCTGGCTCCCCTGACTCCAGCACGGAACTGGGGAGGGGGTCCCACAGCTCGGCTGTGTTGCTGATTGCTCTCCGAGGCTCTTTTGCAAAGCCAACTTGGGCAGCCTGTAAAATCGGTCCAGCTCTGTGTGAAGCTCTACACCCATACTGCCACGCTCATCCCTCTTCTCCTCCTGCACCTCCCAGAAGAAAGGATGCTTCGGTGCGAGGGGCTGGGAGGAGGTCCGGGCCGGGAGTTGTGTGTCTGTCACGGAGGAAGGGGGATAGCGGGACAGCTGACGGGGTGAGGCTGTGATAAATGAGACCCGAGAGCGATGCCAGGTGAGGGAGGCAGGCAGGGTTGTGACCTCTGTGAAGGGTCAGCTGCAGGGAAGAACCAATTTCAAGCACCTGCAACTGGTTTGACTGGTTAGCACAGCTGGGTCTGCTGCGAGGGTTTGGCCGATGGGCTGTTCATGTGATGCCCAGGCTTCTCCGTGCAAAACTAAAGGCGCGCATGCGGTTTCAGGTGAGGAACAGCAAAGCTGCCGTCCTCTCCATCCCCTCCTGAACGCTCCTGGTGCTTTCCTCACATGTCTCTACCGCCTCTCGAGCACAATGCCAGGACAGGAGCGAAAATACTCTTGCAGATAAGGATGTGAGGGAGTTATCTGGAAGCCTGCAGATACTGCATGTGAGGGGGAAGGTCACTGAAAAGAGGGAGGTGGCGGAGATGGAGATTAGGCGATTTGGAGATGGCTTGAGGGACTTAGTGGAGAGGCAGAGCTCCCGCGGAGCATCAATGGGCAGTAGCACCTCTGATGGATTATAGGGAGCCTTGTTCAGAGGCTTGCTGTGCTGCTGCAGACACCAGCAGGGAAGAGACAGGGAAATCTTGCGTGGAGAGGAGGCTGCAGTGCTCCAGATAGTGACATCCCCTGTCACTTCCCTCCCCGCCCTGGCAGTGGGCTCCTGGCGCAGGCAGAACTGCAGCAGTGCTTGCCGTGTGCCTGCTTGCTAGCCCAGCACGCTTGATTCTCGTGGCCACGGGGGGCAAGTGGATGGGGTTAAGGGGGCTTTTCTGTGCCTAAGAGCTCATGGTGGGATGCTCTTCCCGCAGCAGGATCTCTGCAGGGAAATCCCACTTGTGCTTCAGAGCCTTGCTTACATCCAGCTCTGAAACACTTGTGTGTGTGGGCTTGTTCGCAGCTCCATGGAGAAAGCGCAGCCTCTGACCTCCCCTGGCTGTGTCTGCTGTTGGGATTTGCCCCTTTTTGCCCTATTCCCTTTAGCAAAAGCACAGTTTCCAGTCTTGCCCCTACAGGCGGTGCGTTATCTGCACCATCCGGGGGCTTTCCCCGTGGCTGCTGAGCAACTGCTGCCAAGGATGTGCCCCCCAGGCAAGCGGCGACGAGACGACATCTTCTCAGCTGGGCCTGAGCATGAGATCCCTCCATCACAACTGGGCAAACTGCATCAGGCTTTATCCTCTATTGTTAAGGACAAAGAACAGGGATTTGTGTCCCAGACTTAAGCTTTCTCAAATCTCCTCGTATATTCCCTGAACGTTTGTGCTGGCTGCGTTTCCAGTGTGGCTTTTCCTCCCAGTTGCCTTTGTTTTCGATCGCTGTTGCAGTTTGTGATACGTATTTAGTAAACACCGCCGGCGTTTAGTGCGTTTAGTGCGAATTGGCAACTCGTCCTTCTTTTCC
>NW_009700059.1:0-7156 GCF_000703405.1 Apaloderma vittatum | reverse complement strand
CGGGGGGCCTGCTCTGCCTCCCCCTCGGCTGGGGACCGACCCCACGGCCCCTGCCCCTGGCTCTTGGCTCGCTCCGAGGTGCCTGCATCCCAGAGAGCATGTTAACATTTAAATCAGAGCGACGCTCTGGGAATAGCATCGAGTTAAAAGGACCTCTCCTGAAAAGAGCACAGCGGGGACTTGGCTGAAGAGTTCTCTTCGCCCGTTAAGCGCACACGGCTGCACGGGTTTTCATCAGCAGCCGCCTTCTTGCTAGTCCATTAGGGCTCGATTTAGGTGCTTTCGGGGTGGGGAGGGAGGGGGAAGGATGGGCATCTCCCCCTTCCCCAGGGCCAGCGGGGGGTCCCGGACCTGCTGGGTCCCTTCTCGTCCCCGCCCCGCCTGGAGCGCGGGGGCCCATTTGCAGTCCTGCCCAGTTTTTTGTCCTATTTCCTGTGGCAATAGCTTCAGCAACTTAATTACTGTGCTGGGGAAGTGTTTCCTTTTGTCAGCTTGGGCTTTCTTCCTGCCTGATTTTATTGGAAGCCCGAGTTCTCGTGTCTTATGAGACAGTGAAGAAGTCTCCATCTACCTCTTATGGATCCTCTGCTGCCTTTTTATTGCCTTCTCTTACTGGTTGCCATTCGGAAGCCAGAGCCTCATTTTAAAAAATCTGTCCTGATTTCAGAGTTGGCCGGGACCTTTGTGCTTTCCCGTGAATGCCCCATCTCTTTGGCCTCCGTTCTGCCGCAGGACCGGAGCGTGGGATGCGGGATGGAGGATGTGGGGCGCGGGAGCCACCCTCGCAGCGATGCGGTCCCAGCCGCAGGACTCGTCCTCCCTTTCGCCCCAGAGCACGAGCTTTCAGCGAGCCGTCTGTAACGTTGGCAGCCCCTTTCGCCAAGCTGACAGGATTAATTTAAAATCCCATATGGTGGAGGGGTTGGCTCTTCCCTCCCAGATTGCTCCCCGCGTGGAGAGTGAGCCACGTTTGGCGTCTCGCTGCCACCTCACCCGACTTTCTGCTGATCTCTGCAGCTCCTGGGTCTCCGCGGGGCCGGCAGCTGGCCTGCCCACATGGCCTGGCCCTTCTCGCCCCCTCCGGGGCCGTAAATCGCATCAGAGCCTGCAGTCGGGCGCTCGGGGCACATATGGCTTTTCGAGACCCTCCATGTGATGCTCTGAGTGATTTAGAGAGGCTGAAGGAAGGGGGAAAGGTTCCATCCCAAGCCCTAGGTCTGACAACAGTGGTCAAAGACATAAATAATTCCGTTGCTGGGTAAAGATGTGCAAGGAAATGCTCCCTTCTTAACCGAGAGGCAGCCGCGGTCCTGGCTGGGCGACGGAGCCGCCTTGGCGTGCCACCAGGAGCCCGGAGCCGCGTGCTGCTCCAGAGTGGGGCTTGATTTAATATGACTTCGAGGAAGTGAATTAATCTTTCTCCATGTGTTGCTTTTGCAGCTCCTGCAGCTGAGGTTTTGTTTGGTCGGTGTTTGTAAAGTCTTTTCAAATGTGGCTGTTGGCGTGCGGGTCCAACAAAGAGAAGCAATTGTGAACAATAAAGGAATATTTTCCAAAATGTGGTGTAGTAGAAGCAGCTGAGATAAGGTCTGCTCTCATTAATTTAAAAAATGATATTTTTGCTTCTTCTGTCTGCACGATAAACTGACATCTTTAACGATTGTTTAAGCTGCACAGGTTTAAATATACGCTTCCTGCACAGGCTGCTGATGAGTCACCAGTCAGAATTATTTATCAGAAGTGATCGCTCCGTGCTAGACAGCACAAGACAGAGCTCTCTCTTTCCTTGCCAGAGCCACACAGTTCCTGTGAACAACTTCTTGTGCTCTAAAGTTGTGCCTGCGATTCGATGATTTTGGAGTCAATTTTAACATCTTGGGGAAGCCGGGCGCGTTCTAGGGAAGGGCGTATGCGGCGCCGAGAACACAGGGGTTCCCGTAGTCTGCAGAAACGAGCAAAGCTTGAGGCGTTCTCAGGAAGCGCCATTAGAAATGCATTTTGGGCATCTCGGCTGCGCAAACTGTCAGTTTTCGCACGCTGAGCATCCTGTTCCTTTTGATTGCAAACACTGCTCAGCTACTGTACGAGTAGCTCTCTCTGCAGAGAGCAGAGCAGACAGGCTATACTAAGGGCTGAAGGCAAGAAAGCAGATTTAATAACGTGCTTAGCCACGTGCACGCCCAACGAGATTTTACTGGTGTCACCGGGGACGGGGTGTAACGAGTGTGAACGTCTTGAGGAAGGCGGCTTGAGAGGGATCTACCAACAGCTGGCTCCCAAGCACTGCTGGGTGGGTCTGCAGCCCTGAAAAGACAGGAGCTGCTGGCGTTTGAGGTTCGACTTCATCGGGGCCGGTATTTCTGATTACAGTGAACTGGGAGGATGTTTTCTTCAAACCTGAAACGGCCTCTGCTTGGCGGCTGCGTGCGGGCAAAGGGCTTGAACGCGCCACGGGCTGGTCAGGGTGAGGGTGGTGAGAAGGGAGAGGATACTCGGTCAGGGCAGATTGTTTCTGATCGCAGTTTGGCCGAGCCCCAAGAGGAGCCCCAGTGCTCCGGGGGTCCCGAGACAGGTTTGGGGGGGCACTGACCCTGCTGGCCACCGCTCTGACACCCTGCCCTCCTCTTCATAGACTGGCCCAGGCTGGAAGGGACCTTAGAGATCATTTAGTCCAACCTCATGGGCAGGGACGCCTCTTGTCTCCAAGTATCCGCGGCACAACGCATGCCCTTGGCCGACGTTCCCGGAGCCGATCTGCTGCACAAAACACCTTTATTTTCTTTTAATCAAATTGTCACCAGGAGACACATCTGTTCCTGCTCGCCTTGCCGCTTTCATCAGGGTGAGGTCGGAGCCGCGCTGATGCTTATGCAAAACTCTTCAGCCAGGCAGGGCTACTCGGATATCAAAGGCAGAGCCTGAAGAGGTGGCCTGCTGGAATTTGCATATAAAATTGCAAGCTGAAATCCAAACAGCAGAAAGATGTGAAGATCGGTGTGAGCATGAAAAGCAGTGGCAGGCCTGGGAAAGGGGGGGCGAGGGCAGGTAGGGAGAGGGGAGCGGCGAGATATGAAAGGGGAGGAAAATGAACACACAGAATATTTTAACTAACAGAAAAGTTTCTTGTACTGCAGACGGATGATGAAAGGGAGACAGTGAGGAATTATTAGGACAGAAGATAAGGAAACAGCAGAGATAGGAAATAATTATTTTGTATCTGTCTTTATAAATGAAAATGAAGGGCATTAACTTAAATAGGATTTAGATTTTCAGGGACAGAAGGGGATGAATTAGGAAGTGTTCAGATAACGGCAGAAATGATTATTAAAGGTCGGGGACTCTTGAAACCGGCGCGGCTCCTGGGCGGGCAGGAAGGGCTCAGCCAGGGGGGGACATCCCGGGAACCAGGGGGACATCCCGGGGCTGCCATCCCGGCGGTGACGCCACGTATGTGGCCGCTGGTTGGAAGGGGGGCTCTGCTGCTGGGGAGGGCTGAAAGAATACCAGTGGTGCTGGAACACTTCCCGTCGCTGCTGGGGGTACATGACAAAACAGCAGCCCCAGCAGGAACTTCCCAAGAGTGTGTGTTTATCCCCCTTTAGCGCACGGAGCAAAATTCAGCGTTTTTAAGTTCTTAAGCCAAACAGCCCTCAGCCCTGTTGCATTTTCATGCACATAGAAGAGCGCTTGCAAAATTGTTTTTGTTTGTGATTAGTTTAAGTTCGGGTGATGCGTTTCCGAATCAGGTTCCCTCACTTGGCACGTTGTGGCTTCGTACCTGCGGTTATCCCGAGCGGAAAACCTCATGTCTGTAACTGAAAATATTTGTTTGCCTGGTTTAACAGAGCAAATGGGTAGGTCTGGATACGGCGGTAATTGCAGATGTGGAGGTTAGGCTGAACGGTTCATTTGAAAGTACAGGTCAAGATTTTCCAAACAGCCCGATGACATCAAGTTTAATGTTTGAAACTGAGCTATTTGAGCAAAGCCTGACCTTCGGAGCCTGCATGCTAACTACTCTTTAGAAATGCTGTTGGAAGTGCTCTAGTTCGGGCATTGAACCTTCCGAAACACTTAGGAAAATCCCTGCTGCTCCTGCAGCCCTGGCTCTCCAACCTGATGGGAACCTTTGACTTTTAGCCTGATAAACAACATGTAATAGGCTTTAAATAAACCAAATAACAGTAATTTCTCTTAACCTCAGCCTCTTAATAACTCTTCTCTCTTGTCTCGCTCTGATATACTGAACTTCACTGGTAGTGGGTCTGGTTTCGACGCTGTTGAGAAGGCTCCTTCGAGCTGCTCTCTGGGGTTCTTGCAGGGTGCTGCTGCTGGCTCTGCACGCTTCGGCTGCCCCAGAGGGGCTGGGGCTGGCCTCGGAGGGTGTTTGGGGGTGGCACTGGGCTGGCTTGAAGCTCGTCAGCCCACAGCATCGGGAAACTGGCCGATACCCGAGTGTGCTGCAGCCAGAGAACCACGGGGTGCGCGGTGGGGCCGCCCTGGCACCCCCAGGTCACCGCACCGAGCGTCTGGGTCCCACAGAGAGCCCCGGGCTGTCTCTGTAAAACCCCCCAGAAACCCTGCACGGGAAGAGCTAGGGCAGCTGTGTGGCTCCGCTGCCTGGAAGAGGAGCAGGATCAGCCTCTTGAGTGGGCGAGTCGCTTATTTATAACTCTGCCACCGAGCGTGAGTTTGTTTAATTTTCTGGAGCAGCTCAGCGCCGGCGAGTGTGGCTGTATAAATTTGCTAACAATAGCGCCTGTGCCTATATATAAACCTGAAGACACTGCAGTCCACGGTGCATTCCAATTAACAGGATGATGCTTGATGTATGGCATGCCACAGGTGCTCCGGGGCCTCGTGCCGCTGCTGGCCTTATCAGTCCTGAAACTCCCTGGGAGCGCTCGTTACGCCTCCCTCCTCTGCTCAGCTTCGGAAAAATTGTCAGACCACCTAGTCTTGTCCTCTGCTGTTGTGCTGCGGTGCTACCTGGTGTGTTTCGACCCACGCACTGTGCGTCCCCCAGGGTCTTTTACCCCTGGCTCTTGCACCTGATTTGCTCTTGCTCCCCCTGAGCAATCGCAGGGAGCGTGAGTGGGACGTTGGTGTCAGTTCACGCAGAGCCGTGGTGGAGGAGGCACCTCCTGCTGTGGGGAGGATGGTCGGCGGTGGAGAGGAGGGATGATGCTGGGAGGTGTGGAAGGCAGCAGTTCCAGCACATCAGCAAGCAAACTGCCCAGGCCTTTTGAATAGATGCCGTTGGAAAGGGTTTTCTTGAAGAGATGTCCATTATACTGTTAATTGCTAATTGATAAAATCTGACACAGTAAAGGTCTGAATCTGCATGAGGGAAGCTGAGCTTGTCCTGTAAATTACCTGACAGAGCTCGAGTTTCCTCCTTGGCTATTCCGTCAGCAAGAATAGGTCTATTCACCTGTTCAAGTGGAAAACCACGATCGAAATGAGATTTACAGCACGGTTGCGGGAAATAATCAAGAGGCGCGGCCGTCTTTCAAACCGCTAACCGCGAGCGGAGAGGCGGCCGCGCCGGGTGGCTCTGGCACCAGGTACCTGGGGCCGGTGCTGCCGCGTCGGGGGCACGTGGGAAGGTTGGGGCGTCAGGCGGGGGTGCGGAGCAGAGGCTGTGGGGAGAGCGCGGTGTGTCCGCTCGGTCTTTGTGGAGGATGTGGTTTGTGAAGTGCCCTGAGCCTCGGTGGAGGCGTTGGAAAGCATGGAAGAGCAGACTTGCCTGTGAGATGGTCTGAGGAAAATTTACACCCTGAATAAGCTTACTGGGCACACGCACAGCCTCTGCTCGGAGCGGCTGAGCTCGCCTGCTGTTTGTCATGCGGCAGCCGTCGCAAGTTATGCACTGTCTTAATGGAGCAAAGTAAATTCCATCAGCTCCAGAGGCTGTGGACTGGACCTGGGGAGGGGCAGCTCCAACCTCCCGATAAAGCGAGTCACAATATCACCGTTTCATGTCATGCAAAACAAAAGGTGCAATTTAAAATACCATCCTTCAGGTGCATTGAGCAGCCTTTGGTTGTCAAAACTGGATTTCTTTAAGCTAGTGGTCCAGAAGAAAGTGGTAATGAAGAGTCATTTGACAGCAGGCAAGCTGGAAACTTGTATATGAAAATAATACGCGGGTTTCTAGTTTATCATGCCTTTAGCTGACCTTTTTTTCTTCTTTTTTTTTTTTTCCTCTCTCACGTGCAGCCACTTACCACAGAAGGTAATCTGGCATTAACTGTGTTTTAGGGAATAAGTAGCACATGTGTGGGGCATATCAGGGGATGTGGGAACTGGCTGGGCTGCAGCCCTGCTGGGCTGGCGGAGCCACTTCTGTACATGGCCGGGTCCTGGGGTTGTTCCGTGTTGGTCCCAGAGCTTGAAAACCAAGGCATGTTGCTGGGGTTGGGGCTACGCTCACGCAACGACCGCTGCGGGGTGGCTGGGGTGCCCTTGGCCAAGCAGTCAGGTGCGGCATTTGCCGCGCCGAGCCCGCACTGCCGCTCGGAAAGCGCATCTCCCGCCTCGCTAGCGGGGAGGATGAACGCCCCTTTCCTTGCTTTTTACGCCGTTCCCCTGCAGCCTGGAAGAAATGGCTGACAAGACCTATTATTTTTCCAGTTATCCGAACTGTCCGCATCTTAACAGCTTCCTACTTCAGACGAGACAGTCTGAAAAGTTTAATATCATTTCAAATCAGAGCACCAATAAAACTTGACATTATTAATATGATGTCAAGGGGTTTTCCAACTGCTTAGGGAAAAACAACGTGTCCCATTAAACAAAGCTCCCTGCATTGTGAAATATTAAGTGACTTTTCAACGAGTGCCAGCTGGAGCTATTAGTTTTCCTTTGGTGCAGTTGATGTGGAGAGGAGGGCTGGCTGAGAACCTTTTATGAAGACATTAGCTGAATCCGCGCTGTCGGAAAGGCTCGTGCTTTCCGAGGGACTCCTCTCCGTGGGCTGCGTGCGCAGCCATGAATTATTAAAGGCATAAATACATCTGGCGGGACGTGCTGCCTCCCCCCTTAATGCGCTTGTTACACCGGGGAGTCTGGAGCCTCTACTGGGAATCGGGTCTGAGATTTCAATAAATCCAGCCCCCTCCTCCTTCTCCTGTGTCCTGCGGCAGGGCGGGCT
>NW_009700058.1:51177-71578 GCF_000703405.1 Apaloderma vittatum | reverse complement strand
TACTTGGAGTTGTTCTTTCCCAAGTGCAAAAGTCTAGACTTGCCCTTGTTGAACTTCGTAAGATTTCTCCCCACCCAGCTCTCTAGTCTGTCCAGGTCTCTCTGAATGGCAGCACAGCCTGCTGGTGTGTCAACCGCTCCTCCCAGTTTTGTGTCATCACCAAACTTGCTGACAGCACTCTCTAATCCCTCATCCAGGTCATTGATGAATATATTGGACAGCACTGGCCCCAGCACTGACCCCTGAGGGTCCCCACTACACACAGGCCTCCAACTAGACTCTGCCCCATTGACCACAACTCTCTCATTTCTTCCCTTCAACCAGTTCCCGACCCACCTCACTACTTGGTCACCCAGATCACACTTCCTCAGTTTACCTATGAGGATGCTGTGGGTGACAGCGTCAAATGCCTTGCTAACTTAAACCCATTAATTCTTGTTCTATTACTGGGCACCACTGAGAAGAGATTGTCTCCTTCCTCTTGACACCCACCCCTCAGATATTTGTATACATTAATATGGTCCCCTCTCAGCCGTCTCAAGGCTAAACAGCCCCAGTTCTCTCAGTCTCTCTTCATAGGAGAGATATTCAAGTCCCTTAATCATCCTCATAGCTCCAGCGTAGGCCTACTTTCTGTAATGATGGGAACCTTTCTATATTACTGAAAGCACATTTTGAAATAAGCCTTCAGTGATCTCTTTAAAACAACATGCTAGATGACAAGCTTAAGGTGCTTATTCTGCCTTCCTTGTAATAGCAGAATCTTGAGGTATATATTTTTATGTTAAAAGTTGGCACTTGGGTACAATTACAGTCAGTGACATTCGAGTTTTACCTACAAGTGCATCATGCAAGTGTTCTGCCCATCCTTCCTCACGGTCATCAAGGTGAAAAGAACTACTTATAAACCTTTAATAGGGCAGAATGTGTATTAAGTGTATCAAGCAAGGGAAAAAACCCAACTACTTAGGGGCTTTGCAGACACCATTTGACCCAGCAAGCGATAGCTGGTAGAGGTTATCAGAGATGACTGTGTTCTTGTCTAGACCAAAATATTTTGCAGAGTTAAAGAGGATCCCACTTCATGCCTTTCATGGCTCACCAGGGAAAGACTAACTGCATTTCAGAGCATCCATGAATAAAAGGTGTTAAAAAAATAAAAAGGCTTTGTTTTATTCTTCTAAATCTGGTAACACCTTCCTTGTACAGTTCCATCATTAGACACAGACTTTGATGGAGTGAAACGACATAATTGTGTTTTGTAACCCATGGGAGAAGGTAAGGAAGAGGTTTAAGTATACTAGAATTTTTACACTCAATTTAAGTGATTAATTACTAAAGTTACGAGTGCTAAGGTTGTCTGAACAGTCTCTAGTTACTTACTGATACAGGAATATTTCAAAAAGGTGCTAATGAAGTAGCTGTGCAGATCTCTCAATTAATGAAGTCCAGAGCGGACTGAAGGCTATCAGAAAGCTTTCTTAGAAATTTCTGTTAATTGTGAATTAGTTCCATGTCTTAATATTAAGTCAGGTTCACCATTTTATGCTCAACTTGTGAATACCAAAAGTAAGTAATAAGTTCTTTAAATTCTTGCATTTGAGAACAGCAATATATAAATTGCTGTTCAAATACATCAACCATGAGCTGTGCCTTCTGGTACAAAGCCAGCATTTTGGCATTCAAATGTTATATAACAGACAGGAAAAGATTAACCTAGTTCTGGGTCTTAGAATCAGGCTGCTTTTCAAATAAAGAAAAAAATCATAATGAAGAATTGTATGTAAGGTCAGAGAGTATTTCAACATCTATGTCAAAGTTCTGAATATCATCTATTGATCTCCTGTGTAACTGACCTCAAATCCACAATCCCCCAATTTCAGCCCACTTACAAAATGAGCTACAGAAGTCATATTCTAAGGGGGATGTTTGATAGCCGTGATGTTGGGTGGCAGAACTACGACAACCAAGAAAGGGCTTTTCTTCACATACTGCAGAGCAAGTCAGAACAGTCTCTGGGTAGTCACATGTATTCACTTCATATGCTAAACGAAAGAACTACTTATATTGGGGAAAAAATCCCAACAACCTTTGAAGCGTATTTTCTTTCATTCTATCTTTATCAAGTTTAGTCAGTGTCTTTTCTGATATTTTTATAGGCTCCAAGATTACAATAAAATCTACCATCCACCTAAGACCTCTTATAAAAGCATTTGAACATATCTGTCTCATATAACTATGTAAAAAATAAGGCAGTTAAACTAGCAAAGAAAATTAATGTTCTAGTCTCATGTCTTTGGATATTATTTTTAGATGGCTGCGATGGCTACTTCAAGAAGGTAGATTTAAAAGACTTAATTTTTTCATGAAATATAAATAGCACTTCTATTTTTTCTGGGTTTTTAAAAATAGTTTTGAATTGAATTATGGTTGTATTTACTAAAACTTTTAGAACAAATTTGTTTTAGAAGCCCACAGCAAAGGAACATTTAGAAACATTGTGAATCAAATTTCTAAATCAGTTAATGTGATGACAGAGGGTCATTGCTCAAAGTCACCCCTAGTAATCTTATTAGAAGATGTTTTGAACATGAATAAAACACATTTCTAAATCCAAAGATGAAACAGCTATTAAAAATGAAGCTAATTTTTGAAAAATAAAAATCGGAGGTGTTAAAAATATGCAGACTTGACTGGATCCATGACTGGATTTTCAAAAAACATCAAAGGTTTTAAATACTTAAGAAACCTCAAAATAGAAGGGGCTGTAATCTCACTTAGCTACTGCAAAGGAGTGAAATTATGTATTCATCAGGACTGCAAAGATTAATTTCTTTTAATCAGTCTAATTTTAAATGGCAGCGTATGACCCTGTTAGCTGATTCCTTTCTCTAAAAAACAACAGGTGTATAAGTGAACAGTTTTGCATCTTACACCGAGACTCTGTTCATTTTTACATGTTTTTCATGAGTACCAGACTAAGTCTGAGTCATTTCATAGGTAAGATATTCCCCATATGGCACATTAAAGGTAGGTTTGGGGGTAGGTTTTGCTTGGTTTTAATTGGAGCTATGTACTCCATATCCTCCATTCTGTTGAAAAATAATTGGATCCTGAATCTAAATAGCAATTAAATGAAACATACATGTTAAATGGAACACAGAATACATATCAAGAAAACTCAGCAATCAAGCAGATCATATGAAAGAGTTGAATGAAAATTGAGGTTCTGTATCAGTAGCTTCTGTAAAATAAACTGCATGACTTCATAATTCCAATTTTACCATTAAATAGTTTACATCTTTAGATTAGCAAAATAATGGAAACTAGCATTTAACCCTTTTTACTAACGGTCTTACCATATCACAAATAACAGAAATCAGAAATCTCCTGTGTTTTCATAAATACAGAGAGTTTTTCCCCACATACTCAAATTAAATAGGGAAAAAACTATCCACCCACAGAATATTTGCTTGCTCCATAAGGACATTATTTTGGGGACATGAGACGTGCCCTAATGTTTGTACTTCAGTGCTGAATAGAAAGAACAACGTTTCAATAGTGCTGCAGTGAATATATACAGCTAATGAACTTTAAAGCCCTTTCAACTTCAAAACATGTCAAGAAACAGGTTTTGCTGGCCATCACTACTTCAAGACTTTCACCACTTACAGGGGAAAAAAATCCAGTATAGGTACACCATCTCACTTTGTCCTGTACCAAAAATGCTCCTGGCCATCTTTCTGTCTTTATTGAAAAAGGAAGCATTGAAATGCCTTTAAAAAAAACCAAACAAACCGCAACAAAAACCAAACAAACCCCCAATATAATATTCCACAACCACACTAAATCCTTTCTTATCATCTGGGCATTTTACTTCTATGCTAGTGTAAAACATTGCAACAGCAAATTTACAGGGTTGTCTCCTCTTTCAAAGGTCACATCCATTTTGAGACTTCAGACTGCAACATGATCTATAGCAGCTATAAATCAGAATTAAAGGGTATAAAAACATAAAAGAAAGGCTGTAACACAGTTTGGCTTATTGTAGTTATAAGAATAGTCACATGAATTAATCATATGACAAAGACTAAATTTTTTGTGAGGCAAGAGCTATCTTTGTGAAGTTTACTGGGTCAGCAGCATGAAAAGATGCATTTATATTCATAAATATCAAAAAAGTAAATAAATTCAGACTTGAATTTTTCAGTTTTGGTTTTCAAGGGCAATATGAATTGGTGACTGCTCTGGGCAGAGCAGCTCATTGTCATCATCTGGAGGGGGTCAGGTCTGCTGCTGCTGCTTTTACTCTGAACAGATGGCTGAAGAGAGATCAGTTTCCAAGTTTAAAAAAAACTGTTACTCTTCTTTGCAAATAAGCCAATTTCTAATTCTACTCCAAAAAACATTAACATAGAAAAATTGTAGATAAATATAAATTGTCTCCTTGATTTCAGGTTCTATGTCATGCATAGTGTCAGCATGAGGTAAAACAAAATCAACACAAATATTTTCAGGGGAAGAAAGTAAAGGTCAAAACAATCAAGGCTATTTTTTAGCTGCAGTCAGTTGTTTTTAATAAAATTTTATATTGGAGTTACAATATAAACTTTTCAATTATATGTTTTTCTTAAAATTTGTTTTTAAAGAAGGAGATAGCACGTGGAGCTGTGATACACAAAACACTTAGCACTGTTGTCAAGAGCTTCAATGAAAAAGAAAAGATACTTAATGTCCTTTACATAGACCCAGCCAGCACAGTATTTCCTGATCTTGTATGAGACTGCCTCTCTGGGAGCAGACAGTTAATCTGCGCTTCACAGCGAGGAAACTGTGCCTAGAGGGGTACTGGAGTTGTAAGACATTTCTTAAGACAGAGTGCAAAGCTTCAGTACTAGGCTTTGACTTTTCTTCTTTTAATCTAGTAGGGAATGTGCCAATTGCTGCTGTGGTGCGTTGCTGGTTAATGACCCGTTTGAGTGTTTACTCACACGTGGTCTGTTCCACGTTCTAGTTGTTCAAGTCTCTTGCATCTGTTGACTATATAGGAAAGATACAGCTTGAAAAACTTTCCTTTATAATGGAAGCTTTTTAAGAGGTTGGTTACTCATAGTTGCAAAAAATTTCTCTCAAAAAAAAAAAGTTTTGGGAAGTAAGGGCATGCATTTTTCTGGGAGATGAGCATTGTACATTTTACCAAAAACTTCACTGGACTTATAAAAAACATTATGTTTTTCACTTTATTAAATGAAACCTGCACATCTCTATTGGTATGCAAGGCTACTGAGATCATAGGTTCCAACACTAGGTAGAATTTGCATGCTATGAAGTAGGTAAAATCTGGCAGCCCCAGCATGGGGAGACACCCGAGACAGACACCAGTTCTCAGCTGCTCCTGGCTTTTGGAATCCGAGCAGCATCTACGCTGCCTTGGGCAGAGGCATCCACAGCATCTTTCCTTCCAGCCCCTGATGCGTTCCCAGTGCCAGTCCTAACCTCTGATTTGAAGGAACAGAAGAATAATCTGGGACATTACATTTGATAAACTGCTGATTTATGTATTCAGATGATACAACATCTTTTTTATTATTCTTACTATCTGAGAGCTAGAGTTGTGTGCATCACTGCAATCATTCTAGGAACGGAATACAGATTTTATAAATGTAACGCTGATAGGAATTTATACAGAGAGCACAAGCTTCTAATGCTGAAATCCTTACAACGGAACAGGGGGGAGCGGGGAGTAGGGAGCAACTTGTATTTTAGATGATCCTCAGAAAGAGTGAACATGCTGCAGTGCTAGTACAGAATATCACTCTTCACCACCACCCTCCTCAGTCATCCCCTTGAACTTATTTCAGTGATTTAAAAGAATTTGGTGCCTCATAAATTATTAGCAAAACAAACTATTAGGAAAGCACAAAATATCATCAAGCCCTCAATACCATTACTCAGAGGACTGGTTCTGTCCTAGAGCCCATACTACTTACAAATCAATTCATATATTTCCATTTACAAAACAAAAGACAACACTTAGAGTAAACAGTATTTAGACAGGAGAGGGAGGGGCCAAATCACAGTAAAATCTACTTGGCTTTAGAAGTGGTTAATGAGAATCAGACTAACTAATCACTAACTGCTTCCATTTGAAAAAAGTGGTGTGAGTACTTCCTATTATAGGAATACTCCTATTATATGGAAAACTTTTCCTGTACTTAGATAGGCTTAAATTCCAGGTAATACTTTCACTTCCCCACTGTGTTCTTGCTGCCTTAAACCTTTTTTGTAGTGCCCTAGGCGTAGAGTTTTAAAGGAAAATCAAGCTAGATTCTGTAAACTGACAAGTCATTCAAATCAAAATTAGCATTTTCTTTCATATTGGGTACTATGAAGCGACAGTAGTGAAGGAGGAACATATTTTTTCAGTCTGCTTAGGAGTCTGAAAAATTTGTCTGAAATGAGTGTGTTCAATAAAGACATGGAGGATCAGAATTGTTTTTGTGTTATTTTACGCATGTGGAGACTATGGATGCTGAGTCCCTTCTGAATAAGGGTCATTCCTTAGTTGCTGACTGAAAAAGGAACAACAAATGCTTGCTAAAAATTGTGCTTTCTTCAGGGATAAAAAATAATAAACAATCTAGAGCAACCTAGCAGTTCTGAAAGAAAACAGCATTTGTTGAAAACAGCATGGAAGCTGCAAGAGAGTAATCCTGCAACGCTACTTCAGGATCAGGTTTGTTTGCCTAGACTTGATTGCTCAAAAGTATTTTTATATTTTGCCTCATCACATTCTTGTTTACCCCTAGAAAAAGAAATTGCAAATGGCATAGTTTTAGGGACAGAGATTCTGTTGCACGAAGCAAGCTCCTTGAATGCTCTTTAATATCTGGCACAGCAGACTCAGACCTTTTAAAATCCTCATCAGTACACCACTGAGAATGTTCATTAGAACACAACAGAAAATAGTGCAAAGAGCTGTGCAAAGAGAGGCTTAAAAGTCACAAAAAAACTACAACAAAAAATGTGTACAAAAACATCCTTAAGATACAGAAGAGCTACAGAACAGCTACAGAAGAGGAGGACATTGGCATGTACTGCATTTCACTACCACATTTTGTGAATTGCATTGATTTGGGATTATGCTGCCCTGCTGCGGGAAGACAGAGGGACTACAGATTACATCCGGGGGCTCATATGTCAACAGGTAACATAATGATATTTGGCATGTGTGTGTTGGAACATGTAAACAAAGCTTAAAAAGGATCTTGCATCAGTACTTGCCATATGACATATTTCTGGATAAGGAACGCCAGTTTCCATTCCAGCAAGTATTATGATGTCCGACTTCAGTTTTTACAATACCAAAATTGGCTGAGCATTTTATGGTGGATTTCGGTGGTGTGCTGTTGGATCAGTTGTAATAGGTGACTGTATTTGGACGTGCCAGACACCTTCTTGTGAATACAGCTGATGAAATTCACATGATGACTCCATACTTTCCCCTTGCAACTGTTCATTCTTTCTCCTCTGGCAGAAGGTACCGTTGCCACTGCAGTGGCAATGGAATTAACCATGCAAATGGTCCTCAGCCATGAAATCAAGATCAGCCAGAAAGCTACCAAGAATAGTGTTGCCATCAAACATTACTTCAGAGATCATCAGGAAGGCTTATAGAGTCTGCCCCACCAGTTGTTTGAAATTAAAGCATGAGAATTGCTTCATAATATTACTTTGTGCAACTGTGCCTACATTACTTTCTTCTTCATGAGATCTTTATCGCTCTTGGTGTTCCCTGTGAATCAGTAGGGACAAGTGTGCTTACTTTTATCAAATAAAATAAACACAAGAGGATCAGACTCCTGCACAACACATAGAAATGAGCTGCAAAGCCAGAGCCTTCCTCCCATTCCAAATCCACCCTATCCCCAAGCTCCGCCATGCTTCACTTTCTCACTCTAAATCTCATGTTTATCCAAACATCAGTCCTCTACCTCCAAAATGGAAAGGAACAGAACATGACTTATGCATAATTTTTGTCATTTTAAAATATATTGTGCAGCTTTTAGTGATTGCTAGAAAAATCAGTTACCACAAAGAAAAAAAACTAGTAAATACTTCTAAAGCTAGCAATCTGTTAAAAAAATCTAAATGTTTTTGAAACAGTTGGCACCATCTGTTTATTAAAAAAATATTACTGTAGTTAGCATAGGCATTGCTTAACTCACCACATCAGCAAATAAGTAAAAAAACCCATCAATTTCTATTTCAATAAAATTTTGCCAGAGAGAAATAGACTCTGCAATGGTAATGTGTAACTACACTTGATAACGTTCTTTAGCTCTTTATTTCATTATTTCTCAACAGCTCACAGGTACTCACAAAATACTTAGCCACAAACCACATTTAATTCCCCAAACTCTGTGGTGAAAGACAAGTAAACACATTACAAACTGGGCATCTGCTTACCCAAGACTAACACATGGCATTTGTAATTTTGCCAGTTCCGTTACTAACGTATCCAAACAGATGCCAGAGGAAGTAATCCAAAGACTTTTCAGGCAATGGGAATGAACTTGCCTTATTCAGAAGCAAAGCATTAAAATCACCTCATGGATGACAGCAACATAAAACCATGGTGCTAAGCTTTACAGTGCATAGGAGGGGGAAAAAGAAATGTTAAGGCAATAATACAGATGCTCAGAACTAGAAATAGGAGCCTCTCATACACATTGTCAGCTGTTAACCCGCTTCTCTTGCCCAAGTGCATAATATACACTTTCGGTGACAAAACAGCTGGGCACCATCGGTCCTGCTTCTCTCAGCAACCCTAAATATTAAACTCACCAGCAGCCACTGGGTCCTCTACGAGCTCTTTGATCTATCAGATGATTTTGGTTTTGTTATTATAATAATCAAACCTCAACCACTGACCAAGCCAGATTGCTTTCCTAAACACATACTCACAGTCTATTCATTAAGGGTTACAACAACCTAGAACATCTGAGAAAATGGGAAAACCTACCTAAAACAGATAGTCTAGATGTGCTTGAGGAATATGGTGCAGACACATCCACGGATGTGCGATTCCCCGAGGTCTGAAATCATGATGTTGGCACTGCACCGCGTAAGTCTTGTGTGACTCGCTGTGCTGGAGACTGCAGTTCAGCAGATTTCATGCACAGCCATCGGTGTCCATCAGGACCAGAGTCTGAGGGAACATGCCTAAGCAAACCTGTGGTGTCATCATCCTGCTCAGGATGCCAAATCCAGGAAAACCTTCTTTGTTCAAGCTCAACATTCCAGGAATATTTCTGTATGCCAACTAGTCCTCAAAACAGCTTACATGTCACTGCACCTAAGCTAATCAACCATAGCAACTAATAAAATTAGCTAATAAGGCTTGCCAGAACTGACTACACGTCTATGGCCTGACTTGCTCACCAGATAAAACCCTGGGGCAGTGGTGGCAGAGTGGGAGGTCACTAGACTGTAAGCAACATTTTATTTTAATCTTTCAGATTTCACGCTTGATCAGATTAGTCATAGGGTTCCTGCAGCCTTTTGTTCCTAGCCATAAGAATATAAAAAAAAAATGTTCCCAATATAATGTGACTATAGGGAATTCATATATTGCACCAACATGGTAAACATTCCACAAATTCAACAGATGATACCAATAAGGAGATGACAGCACTCCATATTAATACACTCAGGACTGTGAGGGATGTCATCACCTGGATGTAACTATGAGGACAGAGAACAATGATATAAAACAGCTCCAGTGTAAAACGTAGCTGACTCTGCTGACCCATGGCATCAGCTACCAAGGCTGCTCCAAACATCTAAATGAACAAAAATTACCGAACTTTGTTGTAAGTCCAGACACTGCTCACTGGCCTGAGCCTAGGAAAACACAAAGGAATAATGAAAAAAGCTGTCCATTGAAGGGACACTAAACACTGTCTGGAGGTGAAGGTGCATTTTCAGAAAGCACAGGGTTCAATTTTACTGACACTTTTGAGCAGGTGGGAGCAGCTTTGGAGGTCAGCCTTTATGAACATATGAACAAAGATCAGCCTTTGCATCACAGCCACTGCATTTCAACAAACCTTTTTTTTTTGTTTCCCTTTGAGATTGCTGGTACATGAAAACTAACTCATTCTCTCCTCTGTAATTTAATTTGCTTTTTTGAGGGTGTATGTTTTCCATTTGAAAGAATCATACTCAAAATGTCAGAGAATTTACAGACTAGTAATGCAACGTGGAAGAGAAGCTATCTAGAAAAAGGGAGAAAACATTTGAATTTTTGAGTATGTGACAGATGAATAAGTCACATCACTGAATTTTGCACGAAGCATAATTTCAAAAATATCACTTTTCATTTCACTATATTTTTAAAGAAAAGCCTGATAATGCATCAAAACAGCTTAAAATTAAAAAAAAAAGTTTAAAAATAATTAAAAAAGACAATTTTAGTTCTAAAGGAACTTCTAATGAAAAATAACAGTGGAGACATTTTATTTGGTACTTCTGTCAATGATTCCATAGTAACTTTGGAAAAGAAGTACTCTTTATAAATATAAAATAGACCAAAAAAGCTGTGGAAAAAGAATATAATACACATTCAAAAGTTTACCTTTTTGACTCCTGGTAATAACATTCTGTCTTCTATGCAGATGCTGCCTATATATATGGGATCCCAGTAAATCAAGCGCATTTGACCTACCGAGCTTAATGTGACTGTAAGTGAATCTCAGAGACAGAAATGCAGGACGTATGATGCTGCAGGCCTGATTGATAACTAAGAAGTCAGTTATAAATAAATCTGGAACAGTTGGGATTGACTGTTGTGTAGCACTTTCAGACAGACGTTCAGGGCAACTGGCAGGGGCTTTGAAAGCTGTTTCCTATATTAGAATCGTGACAAAAATAGAAGTGAGGCTGCATTCCCTTGTCTTCTGCTAAAATAGATCTTACTCAAAAACATTTTTGCAAGTTTGGCGAGGCATAAGAAGTCCACTGATCAGATGCAGAACAAAATCATAATTGGAAGTGCCATGTTGATCTACCCTGAATAGTTACTTATTGATTTAAGGAAAAAACAAATATTTCAAAAAAAAAAAAAAAAAGTGGAGAGTACTAGGAGATATTAGGGACAAGGAAAAGCTGGTTTTACCATTTACTTTTTTTTTAAAACTTGTAAGTGAAGGTACAATCAGAACTCACTAGCCAGAAAGACCCTAAAGACCTTTAAAACAAAAAGGGAAAAATCATATATTTCACCAACTGACCTTAGTGGGGCGAGGTTTGAGGTACAGGGTGTTTTGCTCCTGTTTTTTGTGCTTTGGTTTTCTGTTATTGTTTATTTTCAAATATAAGAACAGATGTTGCATAATAACTACTGACAGCAAGGCTGAGTTGTGAGAATGGAACAGAAAAGAGGGAGTCTGTATGGGCTTTTGTTCTGTTTTTAAGTGCCCCAAATACTGTTTACAGGGCAAGCATTTGTCACAGAGTTCTCTCACCTCCAGCACTTAACCTTATAGATAAATTAAGTTGGCTTTTATTTTTGTATTTGTTTTACAGTCAAAATATATCTTTCAAAATATTGTAGCGTTAGCTAGTTCACTGGCTGAGCAGCCCACTGTTCTGCCCAAATAATCAGTGGCCTTAATGAGAAATTAAGAGCTTTCAGGGTCAGTGACAACAGAAAATCTTAACGTTTAGATCATAAGCTCCGTGTATAACTTCATGCTGCTGTTTCAGATCACAAGTGAACTCCCAACCTATATGCAAGGGGCACTCCCTCATAGGAGGGAGTGGGATACACTTGATTTAGCCAAGTAACTCTCCCAAACCAGTTTCCCCATAAACTCTTCCTTCTCTGCCAAAACAGGTCTGCATAGTATTTTGCTGACAGATGAGAAGTTGCCCCACCTGCACACACGCTCTAAACCACCCTGAACCAAATCAGCTTCAACCTAGAAACTCTGCGAGCACAGTGCAGGGCGCCCACCTGCCGTCCCTCCCTGCACAGAGCCCCTTGCTGCGCTCAGCACCCACAGAGCCCCGACGCTGACCTTGTGGCTTCGAGCAGGATCACAGCTTCTTGGGTCAGAACACACCCAAAGCACACTCAGGCTTCTCGGCACAACACGGTCCCTGCCAATCCATCAGTGACTTCCAGCGATTCCTAGAGTTTCTACGATACACAAACTGCAACAGAAATAGCCAGAGCACTAGGAAATTTCTGCAACTAGCCTTCTAAAGTAAGCCTACTGTAAATTAAGGCACAGCTCAAGGACTTGCTGAAGAAGTACGCACAGAGGACCACATCTCAGTCACCAAACTTTTTTCTGTCATGACAACTGCTGAAAATACACTTGTTCAAAGAGAGAAAATTTGTCATGAAGAGTTAAATCTTTACTTCATCATGGATTGCTACATCGCAGACAGTTTCCTTTTACCAGAGCAGCCTGCATAAATGTATTTTAAACTAATTACCTTTAGGTGGAAAATAGGACTTGCTTTCAGCTTTGTGAGGCCAGTCCACCACGAGAGGTCCAAACCTACGAAAGCTGGCAGTGATCTCATCTACAAAAAATAAATGAGGCACCTTAGAGAGAATCTGAAGACAGACAGTGGCAAGTTAAAATTTTTACTTTGAATATTTTCTACACCTATTAAGGACAGTGACAACTGCAATAATGTACATAAAGGATGCCTACATATTCTTTCACCTCTATGCTTGAAAAAGTAATTTTATATCCTACTAATGGAAGTTTGCAGCAGGATTAAATGCAAACATCATCTACCAGAAGTGAATATGCTTCAGCTGCAGTCTAATTATAGCCACAAAGCAGGATCAGATACAGCCACATGGGACTTATGGAGGAGCTGCATGTCTGAACAGCCACTCCTTGTGGCGTGCCCTAGAAAGCAGGCTGCACCAGCTCATGCGACTGTGGGGATTTCACCTTCCCCAGTCCTCTCTGGAAATCTGCCTTGGATTACCAAGTTATTTCCTTGCTTTTTAAGCATCAGTTTAGAAACACGGTGGAATAGACATCTCAGACTATCCTAAAGGACAAATTTGTTTTACATGCAAATGCTTCAAAAAAAAAAAGTATTTTAAGTTGTTTTTAAAAAAAAATCTTTTTTTTCTCAATTCATGTACTTTAAAGAAAGGATTAGTTTAAAATTGTCTAATGTGATGCTAGATACATCAGAGCAACAGCCCATCAGGAAAAAAGTTTGAAGAAAAAGACAGTGATTTTCCAATTTTTTGATTGCTCTTTGAGATGTGTCCAGTTTATTGGATCCCATGAAGTGCAAGTCAGATTTTTGGAGCAACAAGAACCACAAAACACACACTGCACAAGTCAGAAGCTGAAGGAAAAAGGTGTTACTGAAGTAGACCTCACATGGAAGAGAGTAGCAGCTCCCAAGTGGCCACATTACTGCCTCACAGGATAGGCTGGGCACGTGTTTTGATTCTGAGTGAACGTTCTCATCAGTTTTACCTGTCGGCCTGCTTCTTACTGTGGGACATTCAGGTTACCCAGCAGACCCTGTGTATATGAACAGTCCTGGAACTCATGATGTGACATGGAAACTGTATTTGAGCTGTTTGCAAACCACTGACTGGCAACACATACTATTTCTTTATTAAAATTGCACGTGGTTTTGCTGTCAGTTTAGTAGATCAGATTCAGAGATCCCTCTCTTTTCATTATAAGGTATCCTCAAATCCCCCATGTATGCCACCTGAGGCTAGAAAGTGGTGGATTCCATCTGTAATATGAAAAATACACTAAAAACTGCTGATTTTGGTTTGGGAGTCAGGTTGTGTGGGAGCACACACAAGTAGAGCAGATATCAAAAAATAAAACATCCCTACTAAGCTGGTTATTATTTTGCAATCCTATCAATTGCCCTACATTTGTCAACTGAGCACTGCGTGTATGCTGGATCTAAGAGCTGATTAATTAAAGTCTGATTTATTTTGGTAAGGACTGTATTAACAAAGTCCTTAAAATCAACCAGATCTTTAAAAAAGAACAGGAAAGACTACGGCAGAGTGCCAGTACCCACTAAATTCCCCTTTTTAGCATTCCCACTTTATGTAAGTGGAATGCATGCTGCTGCTGCCAATTAGAAGACTTGCTATGCAGGCATTTCTGTCTTCATCTCTCCTGATCTATGGTACAAAAGAACGTCAAGTAAATTCTTAGGTGTTGCATGGGGTGGTGGTGCTTGTTTTAAAGAATGCTACAAGCACTACAAGTGACATACCTGGGAAAATACATTTGTTTTTAGGAAAATGCAATCTTTTCAAAGTAATTATATGAAATCCAATTGCCACATCTTACCAGTGTAACTTATTCACAGTACCTTCATCAATGTCAGGAGGAAGACCTCCAACAAACACCTTTCTAGAATAGCGTTCCACTCTTTCACCATTCTGACAGCGTGTTGGAGAGCTGAGACCTGATGACAAAGACTGATCACCATGACTGTCGTCTAGGAAGCCATCTTCAAAAGGAAAAAGTGAAGACCGACCTGTAACAGATTTTTTAGTATCAATAGTTAACACTATTTCCTGGACAATTAAGTATTTCAGTTAAAAAAGTTTTATTTTCCTCTTACTGTTTTGCTTTAACAGAATTTGCATAAAGCACCCAGCTAAGTGGTCCAGTCATCCAAATGATGTTTGTAAGTATTGCTTCCATTTTTTTTAAGACAATAAACCTAATTTAGCTTTAAACAAACCCTTGCAAAAGGCTAGCAATGAAAAGCAACAAGTTATCTGATGAAACTGTGTGTCATAGCTATAGAAAGAACCTCTCTAAGATTTACATTTCAAACTGATTCTTAGAGATTTAAATCTTCCATAACAGATCTTGAAGGAACAATCTTAAAGACAAGACCCTTCAAGCCACTGCACTGCAGAGCAGGACAGTCTCCTTCAGTGCTTTACAGGGTCCTAACCAGAAGGGCTGCATCACTTCCTTCTCAAGTGAACAGAGACCCAGTGTGAGTAGGGGGGCAAACAGCAAAATAAGCACAGAAACGCTTTGCATTGTGGATATTAGACACATAAGTTAAGCAAGAAGCTTAGCTAACAACAACAAAAAAATCTTTAAAATCTTATTTAATAAGCCACAGAAAACCTGCACTTGAAGAAAAAAATTTTAGCTTAGACAGGACTGCCTGTCAAGGTGTTATTCAGTGTTAAAACACCCTTTCAGTAATGAATTAACAAAAAGCAACATAAATGGCTTCTACTCAGTTTGTTAATGAAAAGTATTTATTTGTGATCATGTGATGCAATTAACTTGTTGCTATAACTACCAAAGTATACACACATTATCTTAAGAACAGATTTATTAATGCGGAAGATAATGAAATATTCAAATTCTGTACGTAGGCAGCGCTGTAGAAATGGCAACTTTAGAATGCAAATCATTCCCTATATATTAAGTTGAAAAATAAATCCTGCAATGTAGAGAGATGTGTAAGTGGGAACTCTGTCTGAACTTTGAAAAGGCTAATTGTCCCCTCATATCATGAAGGACTGCTCCTAGAGATGGAGTTATAATTAATGGATACAAACAGTTTATAGAGGGGGTTATTATAAATATAAATAGTAGGGCACGTAATTAAATTAAAAGGTAATGGATCACATGAAGCTGACCTCTAGCAGGACCTAAAGAAGAATTAATACCATACTGGTATTAGCAGCATAGTAAAGTACAGGAAATAGAAGCAGGGGCAAGGAGAAAAATGAAGACATGCAGAGGGACACTAGTCTGCAAAATGTATACACTGAAAATATCACTAATAGTTTCCAGTAGTAAAGGACAGATTACACAAAGAAGAAGCAATCCTATATATGGAAGACAAGCTACAAACAAAAACCAGGCTGGAACACCAGCCTGGTTTTTTATGAACATCAGGCACTAGAAAAGTCTTGATTAGAATATATTGAAAGCACAGCACTGAGAGAAATCACAGATACAAAAATCCACCAAAGCAAAAATCCTGATGTGCTTTTAATCACCAACATAAAAAACCAAAGTAAAAGCCACAGTCAGAGAAGGATTTAGAGATGCAATTCCTGAAAGTCTAGGTTGTCAGAAAATGTGAGTTTAGATCATAAAACAGGAAAGACTATCAATGAGTATTCTGCCAAAGGACAACCAGGTCGTGCACAGATATAAATATATGCATTTCAGCGTAGAAGAGAATACATGCATAAGAGAAATAACAATTAGGAAGGCTAAAATTGTGTAAAAATACCAAATCAGAAATTCAAAAGCAGAAAATTTGAAAATATCCATAAGAGAATGACATTACTACGAAGTTAAACAACCTTAACAGCTCCCAACCTACCTTCTTTAAAAAAAAAAAAGCAACAAATAACAAACGAGCCATTAGTGGAAGCTGATGTATCAACACAGGTCTACAGAGAAGGCTGAATAAGTGCTGAGTTGTGAAGGAAATAATAAAAACACACAGCAGCTTATAAAGCAAGATATCACCTCTAATGTCAGATGCTTGACAGTCTGCAAACATTGTACTCAACCGAGTGCAAAAGAATATCTAAAGCTTCATAGTTAGGTATAGAGTTAAATGTATGTAGTATACATTAAAGTAATGGAGGCCTACAGACAAGGGAATGGGGAATGACTGTTCACTGTCTCTTCCAGCAAGGGGAAAGTGAAGTGCACTGAACACAATCAGTACGTGGCCAGGCTGAAAGCAAGTCAAACTGTGGAACCCTTTGCCTCAGGCTTTTCACAATGCTGAGAAGTTTATGTAAGTTCAGAAAAGGGAATGAGCAGGAACAGAAGAAAAATTCATTCTGAAGCAATAAATATTGACACATCACCTCAAGAAATCCCCAGAGGCAAATCTCTAGGACAGTATGGGAAAGCGTCACTAAATGCCTGATTTTTATGCCCCTGTGCCCCTCCCCTGGCATCTCTTGAGTTGTCAGCATAGCAACAGACTTCGGGCTCATTTCCCATAGCTGTGCTTTTCCCTGGTACCTGAAAAACTGGTTGTAAAACTTAAAAACAAGGTGCCTAAAAGAACATGACTCAACAGCTCTAAGCATGACACCCTCAAAGAAACGCTCACCTCTACTCAAAACACAGGATCAAGTAGACAACTGATCATGGCAAGAAGATTATGATTATGGCAACTGATTAAGGCAAGTAGAGAACTAGTTCTGACAAGCCCCAAGAAATCTTTGACAAAACCCTCTTTTCACTGAAGATGCTTAGTCACAGTAACAGAATCAAACACTAATTAAAATATCCAAGTACACTAAACACGGAATGAGTCCCTGCACAGATTTGCCTCTGGGTACTCTGCATATCGCCACAATGCAAATGGTAAAAAAAAAAAAAAAAAAAAAAAAAAAAAAAAGGATATGAGAACATTTGATAAACAACACTTTTTTTTGTTTTAACAGACCATTGTAGAATTTCATGTTTCTTAAGGTTAAGAAAGCTCAAAACAACATTATAAAATTCATATTGAAAAGGCATGAACATCACAAACTAATATTGTATGAATAAGGCAAGTCGCAAAATCCCTAACATTAATGACAAGACACATGCATACACACACACACACACAAATCTGCTTTTTACTGTCGAAAAGCCTGAATTTCACATAGGAAGCAATTATTATGGAGTGAAACATGGGTGTTGATAGAGTAAAAAAAAAAAAAGTAAAAATCTGGAAGTCCAGTACATTCAAAACTTGTTTGTTCTGTTTTGCAGTCACTACAATTTGTATAAAACAGACTACACCGTATTTATCACAATGGCCACCACATTACTGTATTTCACTTCTACAAGTAAACATGAGTGGCAAGAAGTTAATAGTGTCCAACTGACACCCACCTCCTTCCTCACTTTGGTGCCGCCTGATCAGTCTGGAAATACTTGCCACAAGCTTAAAATGAAATTAAACAGTGTTCACGTGCACAGAGTATACAGTACTACACACTCTGCATACTTTCCAATCTGTTTCAGTACCATGAGAGCTCTGAAAAATTTAAGTATTAGGATGCTTTCCACATCTGTTAAAAACAGCCTGTTAGTAAGTTTGTGGGGAAAACTTGAAACTTATCTCTTTGTTTAGCTATCAACTGAACGTTAAAGCCAGTCGTCTTTGAACAGTATCAGTTCAAACTGTGTATTATAAGCTGTGTTTGTGCAGCCTGTACAGCCTACTGCCTCAGTCCACATGTATGTGCAATCTACAGGTTACTTCTACACTCTCAGCCTGCTTGTATGGCAGGGTTTGTCTCCAAGCTTCTTCACTAATGTGATGCAAATTCTACACTTTGAAAAGGAAGCAATGTCCCTTGCAGAGCTGTCAGAGAACATACATAACAAAGAAAATCAAATGAAGCTTAATGCCAAAGTACCCCAATGCAGATGGCACTGCCCAACTCTTAACTGTTAAAAGCTGCAGTCTTCGCTGTTATTTTATCAATAAAAACAAGTCTGTGTAAGCCATAGCACAGTATATAAATGTAAGCTACATTAGTAGCTTTCTTGGCAGCCAGTGACCTTGTTACTGTCCATGTTCATTAATCTCTCAGAATAAACTTATATGCAGCACTGTGCAATAGTAAAATGTTTTCAGTCTGCTTTTATTTTCTAAGGGTTGCCTATGATGAAATTAAGTTAAAATGTACTCTATTATTACCATCATCATCAATATTCACTGTTAAGGACAGTTATTAGCATTGGTATTAACAATGTTCTACCCAAGGCAATCCAATATAATACTCAAATGTAATATTCCATAAAAGGTGTTTCATCTAAGAAAAAAAGGATTTTTGAAATGTTCAATGCACTACTTAAACACTGCACTTCTGCCAAAAAAAAACCAACAAACCCAACCCACAAACCAAGAAAACTGCAGCTCATACTTGAAAACATTTTTTTTTTATACTATGCATTTAAAATCATAAATATGTGTCATGGAAGAGTTTTTCCTTTCAGTCATCCTCTAGTTCACAAGTAATAGCAACACACTTGAAGTTACCAGCTCAAGACCATCATTACTTTAAACTGCTATTCAAAGGGAGATGTTTTGCGAAAGAAAATAAGACTGATTTATGTGAAGCAATTGATCAACCAAATAATGTTAAGATTGGTAACAGCATCTTATAATAAGAGAACTAAATATTTATTTCTCCCACTATTCAGCAAACAAAACATTTAGTAAATACTTTTACCTCTTCTCCGCCCATAGCTCCTGGCTGCATGTAAACACAGAAGAAAATTGTCGGTACAGCTGTCATTAGATTTAGCTCCAAAAGCAAAGAAAATGTAGCTTCTACCTCTTCTCTTTTTCCCCTCCCACCACAAAGAAAGAAAAGACGTTCAAAAAGTGCAAGATGAAATTCAAACAACCCAAGACAAAAGAAAAGAGTTGAAGATGACACAGCCTGCGGGGAAGAGCAGGGGAAGGAACATACCTGCTGTGAAAGTTTTCTACATAGCAAAAGTATTTAAAAAATAAGGCATATCAGGCTTACAGTACTATAAATAATAATTTAGGATTATATTTTTAAGGAGCAATAAACATCATAAATAGCAACCCTAATTAAAAGAATTCATCCTACATTTTATTAAATAGTTGTGGAAAATATATTTTCTGATTATGTTTCAATTTAAATAATTAACCATCTGTAAATACTAATATCCTACCAAAACAATGTGATCTCAATAGCCAGTATGTTCAGACAAATTAAAACAGATTGGCAAAAATGTCTTTATAACTACCAGAATTAATACAGCATTTCAATGAGACATGCATCAATAGCAAAATCCCCAATGTCGTACATGTGCAGAAGCATATTTTGTGATAGAGTGGAAAATACAAAAAGTAGCACTTTATCTGAAATTGTAGGATACCAGAAAATAATCTGGAAAAGCGTCTTTGACACAGGGACTTCAATCTGTGACAAAAGATATCTGCGGTCTTCCAAGGTAATCAAAAGTGGAAGGCTAGCGATCAGGTAGAGCTTTGCAACAGAAAGTGAGCTGAGGCAATAGGTAATAGAGCCTTGTTTTGTTTCTTTCTTCACTGCAGTACTACTTGTGTTCCTCCTCCTTTCCAACCCCATATCTCTTATTTCCAAAAGTAACACAATGCCTTCTGGTTCTGCCGTACACGTCCAGGTTTTAGATGCAATTCCTTTAGCTCTCTCTGTGATCCCCCTTAGTGCATTTCATCTAGTTCCCACTCCATCCTCCTATATCCCAAGTGTCCTTTACCGTGAAACCTTCAATTATGATCATTTGTCTATTGCCATCTTCCAATGCAAATCTTCTCGTGTCCCACCATACCCCTCAGCTTTCCA
>NW_009700058.1:0-51146 GCF_000703405.1 Apaloderma vittatum | reverse complement strand
CAAGTACAGGGCAGATCAGATGTGGCTAGCTAAGAACTACCCATCTGCTGACTGGCCCCCTGGCTGTCTCCTTTGAGTGTCCTCAGGGACTCCCCAGAGCAAGGCTGAACCTCCTTCAGCGCAGGCACTACTTAACTCTTCTACTCAAGTAGCTTCTTCACACCTTGAAGAAACATGGTGTCAGACACCATACACCTACAGCTTTTTCTCCTGCCATCAGTGAGGCCACAAAAGAGCAACTACATGAGTATTTCATTGAGGAGATTAAAAAAATTCCAAGGGCTGTGATGAAGAAGTGCTTCACAATTTATGTTTAACAGAAAGACAGTAGATAGACACTGGCTGTGCTAACAATGATTCAGCCCCTGTGGGGTAGCTGGTAAGCCATGAAACGGACTCTACTCCTTGCACAGCAAGCAAGAGGGAGAATTAATGCTGGAGTTGGCTTTGCAGCAAGAATAAAATTAATCCTCCCCTTTTATAGTTACTCCTACAGCCATATTGCATTACTTATTATGATGGGAAAGAAGCACTATCAGACATCAAGTAGCAAGTCCTTGTCTAGATGAATGCCTATACACAAAACTTAAGCATGCATCAAGGTACAGCTATCACCATATTTTGAGAATATTTTAAAGAGGCTTCTCAAACAGAGTGCTACCAATCTAAAAATTAAATAAAGAAGCATTACTTTAGTATGAGACGAAAGAGACTTCTGTGGCGTTTTTTAGGAAAAAAATCCTTATATGCTCTAATGTAAACATTTAGTCTCTGAAGAATATAACAGTATGTGATGGCAGAAGTCTACCACAGACTTCTGTAAATTTTAGAATAACCTATCACCATTCATAAACTATAACACTTGTAAGTTATACTGCACTGTATATTATTACTTTTATCTTTACATATGCACTCACACACCTAATCTTTAGGTGCATTTAAAAAAAAGTTTTTCTAAATGTATATTTACAATTGCCTTTAAATTCTAGAGAGAAAAATAGTGCAATCTACTTCAACAGGAAGACAGCCTAGTTAGCTTCTGCTGAGATGTACACACACACAAACACAATTTGAAAATGAACTCAATTTTATCCAGTGTTTTCATTAAACTGGGTTTTTTTTCCAACAAGCTGACAGTTATTCAGAAGGGGAACTTAAGAATGTCAGCAAACGCTTTGTTATGTTGTATACACAGGATGCAAAATAAGAATGTGTCATTTGAGACAAGTTAATAGAAAATACCCATCTTCATAATCAAAGTTCAGAGCACAACAGATTTAACAGAAGGAATGGTTCATCAGGTAAATTTCATAATTCCTCTAGCTTGAGTAAATATTTTAGAAAATAAACAATTTAGAAATTATTCTTGAATGAAGACATTTGGAAGCCAGTAAGAAAATTCTTGCCCTATCTGAAGTTGCTTTCCCTCTTGGGCAACTCCAACAGAGGACAGAAGAGACTGGGAGCTCCTAAAGTTGCACCCATGCTGATGAAGCCACTCTCATATACGGGTTTTGGTACCAAATAACAGCAGCAGTTTGCACAGAAAGCCATCTCCTGAAAGGTGACAAGATTCAGCACAAAAGTGATTCTTTCCTAGGTATCTGGCAGAACATTATGGGTGATGAAAATGTAGCTGCTTCAGAATCGATGAGCACATTTTCCCCTGTAAAATGTGAAACTGTTGCAAGCAGGCACTGATGAGTTGTGCAGCTCTCAGAAGGATCACCACTCTGTTACTGTTTCTCCATCCCTTTGCAACTTTCTTTAACTGACAGGTAGAAAGTTACATAACCACCATGTCCCAAATTGCAGGTACTCAAATGCAAAGGAACACTACATTCTTTTTTACCTCCTGGTAACTCTCCTGAAACCATTAACTCATCTCATCCCAGAAGCTAAGAGTATTTTTACTGAAACTGCATGTTTATGAACACAACTCGAAGTCTTTAACAAACAAGCAAAACAAACTTCCCAGACCTCAAATCTTGCAATGCAATTAAGTAAATTTACTACTAATGTTACTGAAATTCCCAAAAGCTTGCAGCTAAGATTACCCATTGTTGCAATATATCAAAACATACTCAACCAAAATGCTAAAATTTTAACTGCAACTCCAAGAAACCTATATGAAAATGGTGAAAAAGAACTTTAAGAGTTTGCACTTTTCAAACATCTGTCTGGCAGTAAAGGTAGAAGGCATCTACTGTCGGCATAAGAACACTTGCAAAATTTTATGAAGAACCACACAACTTCTGAGATGACGTGGTTTATGAGATGAATGTAACTGCGTGACACAGAGAAGCACACATCCACACAAGGTAGCCCTCAGGGATTCAGAAGGAAGGAGTGACCTAACAAACTTTGCCTATAGCCCTGGAAAGGCAGGTGACCAGAACATCCACCATGTGACAGCGTTGACAAGAGAAAAAAAAGTTACATGGACAAGGGAAGTTACTCTGCTGTTTGAAGTTGCCCTTCCTCAGTTAATATACTGGAAACCAAGAACACAAGCAACAGAACATTGCTTACTGTGTATCAACAAGTGAACCACCTTCATCCTTCAGCTCACTACTTAGGCTGGGAAAGTTTGGTTTTGCCCTGTTGTTTGTGTTGGAAGGTTCCAACACAGAAAGGGACATTGTGTAATTTGTGTGATAAAAGCAAACCATGAAAATAAATACCAGAATTGCACAAACGATTTCTGAGAATTATTATGCGTAAGGCAGGTGTTCTGCAATTTATCTGAAAAGAGACAAAAGCAAGTGACAACCAACAGAAAAGAAAGCACTTTGAGTAAAACCTGTTCTTACAAATTTATTCTTAGCATACATTAAAACATAAGACATGAACCTTATAGCTCAGCTAGAATACCTACAAGAGTGCAAATGCCATGCCCAGCTAGGTAAGAGCAATGAACCATCCAGACAAGCGTTCAGTCCTCAGCAGTGACATTAGTAAAAGTACGTCAGATGGCCACTACCAGTGATACACCTCTCTCCTATGAGCCTAGCATTCATAGCCATTGGATGAAACATGGTAAGAGAGACACTCTCACCTACTTCTAACACCTGCTTAAAGGCCTTTGGTTAACAATTTCTCTAATGTTTTTTTTGAACCTGCTGATACTATCTGCTTCCACAAATTCCTCTGGCAGCAAGATACAAAAGTAAACTACAGAAGCACTTCCCTTTCTTGGTTTTACATGGATCCACCAGAAGTTTCATCAATTGTCCCGTTAGTTCTAGCTCTGTGAAATACGGTGAGCAGCAGTTTTGCATTCCCCTGGTCATTTTTCTAAGGCTCGACCACATTCACCTTTAAGCTTCTCTTGTTTCTGGATAACTCAGTACAACCACAGTAGAGACAGACTATAAGAAAGAACAACTACAAGATCCAGAGAAAACTGTATTCTAGCAGTTAGCTATTTAGATAATACAAAATAAGGAAAAAGCACAGCTAACTAAGAAAAAGGAAAAAAAGAAAAAGACTTTCAAAGGGGAAAAAAACTGAAATTGAGCAGTAAAACTGATGTTCATTATCAGCCTCATTAGCTTTGCCAATGGCAGCAAAGACAAAATTTTAAAACCCAAAGTTACATGCTGCCACTGATTTAACCTGCTCCTACACATTATTCCATAGTAAGGCCAGGAGAAATCTTTTCCACAAAAAACTGTGCATGCTTTAGGGCTTGTATTGATTTACTATTCTGGTGTCAAATCACACCTTTAAGTGGGCTGGCTATAGTACGCGCTGTTCACAATACACTTCAGTTACAAGACAACAGAAAATAAAAAAATCGGTGGCACTTGGGAAAAGTGGGTATCAGTCATAACCACACAAAAGCTCATCCTAGAAACATGTATCATCTGACTTGGTTCAGTTAAATGCTGACACAATACATCTGTACAAGAAGGCATAATAATAACTTATAGTTCAATATGCCTTTGAAGTTAAGAAATACTTGCAAAAAAACCCCCTCAAATTACTTCACCAGCTGGAGAAAACAGATACTAGTCACGGGAAACAACAAATATCCACTCTAACAGCTTAATCTCTAGTTAAGGGTTTATTTTTTATGGATCAGAAACTGTGGGGAAAAGTTCCTTTGTAAAAACAGCTTGCTACATAAGGGAGAAAATCTGTAGAACAAGCTAACTGTAACAGAGTCATCTTCTTAAAACATATTTTTTTACTAAGCCAATCAACCACATGCTGATATTTTTCAACATGTTCCTATCACTGCCTTCAAGAAAATGTTGTGTATAGAAGCTTGAGTATTGTTCACCTTCATCAAACAGATCAAAAGCTTTCAGCAGGTTCATTATGGCTTAATTAATAACTTGAGAGAGAGAGCTTTATAGAGAACCTTTTCAAATGCATCAAATTTTATTAAAAATCTAATAAGTCTATACACAAGCTGATGTATTTTCAGTGTGTTCATATAGGAGATGATATTGCCAAATTAATTTGTTGACTTGTCTTTTAAATCAGATTCTAACTGCAACAAAAAACTGACAAGCTGTGAATGATCCTCTTCACAGATTTCAGCAGAGGTACAGACAGGATTAATTTGTGCTAGAACCTGAAGGGACTGCACAATGCTCCTTATTGGAAGACCTCTGTAAAATTAAGAAACTAAAAATGTACATTGTATTTGGATCAAATGTATATTCTATATGTATCAAACAGTTAGCATTTCAAGGAGATAAATTTGTGAATCCATAAAACGTGAACTCAAAAGAACTAAATCTACATTCTTTCCATACCATAGCTAAAAGTCAATCTGATCACTTAATTTCAAATATAGAACTAAGTGATATAATTTATTTGTATTATCACATTTTATGGAAGAGTTAATAGAAAGTATTTTGAGATTTTTTAGAAACATTCTTTCTTCACTGTTGGTACTTGTTCATGTAAGATTTCATCATATGATTTCATCATATTTTGTTGCAATCAATGTAATAAATCATATGTACATAAACTTAGTTTAGAATAAATTCAACATTTTTACTAACTAAAATAGGAGTCAAAGTTGACAAGAACAGAGGCTAATGCTTGAATCAGCATGAATTTACTGCACGTAAGATACTATTTCTTCAATAACAATCTCTGGATTTTATCTAGGTAAGAAGCAAGATGATAAGTGGACATGACATGATAGAACTCAGTAAGTCATGTGCATGACAGTATAGGGATAAATAAGAATTATATTTGGGAGAATAAAAAATTAAACTTTTGGATTCCTTGCCATAGTATGTTTGCACTGAGCTTTATGTACACAGAAATCTATTTGATTCCAAATAAGATTTTCTATATATTAATCTGTTACTTGCAGAACACTCATCCCACTTTTCCAGGGATAGCATTTGCAATTATTTTTACTTTCGCATGTTTAGGCTTTTGAGATTTGAGAGGATATTTTTCATGATGAGCAATGTAATAGAACAACTTGTTTAAGAGAATAATGCTTTTTCATCCTCTTTTTCTGTGGCTAGAAAAGCTGTTTACAAAGAACAAGACTTCTGTCTTCTGGTCTTTTTAAGGAGGTCTTTGAAAGAAAACATACAATCTAAATAATTTGGGGTCTGGAATTGTGAGGAATTACTGCTCATCTAAGAGTGGTTAGTAAGGTAGTTCTCAATTTCCACTGCTAGATGGGCTGGGTGTGCAGGTGGGCACTGCAATGATTTGGTGATATCAGACTCAACAGTCCCTTCTGGTTCATTTTTTCCCCACTGTTAGCAATGCATTACAACAATCTCCTTGATAATATATGCTGACATACAGATACAGTTGGATCTCGCCATCAGAAAAAGAGAGTGCACATGCAAGCTGTGTGCAGTTAGCACCCACACATTGGACCTCAGACACTTGTTCAAACACATGAACTGCATTTGATACTCAAAAAACTACTGTTCAGACACCTTAGGTCTTCCTTGCTTGGGCACACTGAGCAGCCAAGCATCTGTGCAGGAGGGAAGGCTTATCTATTTTCATTTCTTAATTTTAGTTTAAAAAATAGATTAAAGTGACATTTCTAACCACCAGGCTGATAGGAACTTCCTTCATATCATTTCCAATCTACCCAACCTAATTCTGGACTACCGTCTCATCTCTTCTAGCATCATACATAATACTTGTGGAATAGCCTGGCAAATGTTGTTCTTAAAATTCTGCAGAAACAGATGGCGCTCACCCACAACAGAGAGGATCACATAGATGAAAGGAAAGCACACTGGTGAGGTTCTGAGGCAGGAAAAGTGGTGGGGGAAAAAACACACCAAGAAAACAAACAAACAAATAAAAGAGAAGGTAGTTAAAGAGCTACAAAGTTGGATTAAAAGGAAGATAATTTAAATCTTTCTCTGCTAGAAAAAGACTTCAGCAGTCACTGGTAAGAGATACTGCCTTCAGTAACAGATCTCAGAAAGTGAAGATGCTAATATAAAAAAAATTAAAGGGAAGAAAATGGAAGAAGCATTTCATTGCTCCTCCGCTTCTTTTCTCCTCTCACCTTTTTTTGTTAATTAAGCAGGTATAGAAGAGACTTTGAGATATCAGCTAGCCTGTCTCACCACCCTCAAAGCACCATCAATACTGTTTGTACAGCTGGCTCTGAAAAACTTTTCAAGGTTATGTGTAAAGTGACAGTTCCCACGCTCTGGGACTCTTACAAACCATGCTGCCTTTGCTATGTCACATTTTACATCATTTATTCTTTCCCTCCAGTTAAATACATTCTGATCTCGTCATGATTAAACTAGGTCTAGTTTTGCAAACTGTATTAGGTCTCTTACTGTCTTTTATTTCTTTGTATTATTCCTTTTATGTTAATAAGTTAGGAACATACTAGTAATCTGACCTGGCAATTAGGCTAGAGAGCTCAGCAAATTTCTACAGGTAGGTACCAGACTATTAGAAGAGATTGATGCCCCTCAAACTTTAGCTGCATATTTTCCCAGAATATTATCAAAACCGAAGGTTTTATTAGCTGTTAAACTGCCAAGTCAAGAGTTCAAAAGACAAAGTTAATTCAATAAGCCTTCTATTCAGAGCAGTTAATTTCAAGGTATACCAACAGAACTGGCAAAAGATTTAAACATAAAATCCTATTTCAGCAACTTTGTAATATCTAAACACCGTATGCATTTGAAAATAATACATCAGAATATAGGAAGACCCATATACAATAGCTCTTCAGGAGATGAGGCAATTTTAAAACCAACAGAAGCATGAAAATTTAAAAAATGAAATTGTTTTTGCCATTACTTTTTTTTTTCCTGTGTGGTTCATGTCATTACCTTTTCTGTCATGGCATGATGACTTTCCCACATAATTATTATCTGTCTGAATAAACCAAAATCTCTACACAAACATCTAAAAAGGTGCCCCATACTCTTGCGTCAATGTATTTTTCAAATTATTTTACTCAGAACAAACAGAACTAAATGACAGTAATGAAAAGAAGACAGTCAGATAGAGAGCAAGTAGTACCAGACCTCACAGATGACAAATTTTCATATGAGACAAGAATGAACACTGGAAGCAGATGGAATATTTGAAGCCCAACAGCAGCGCAAAGTCACTGCACAGAGAAGCTTTATGAAAAACAAAAATCCAGCATTTCACAAAGGGGTTTCTCTCATTTGTTGGTTCAACTACCTTTAGTCTAAACTCATTTTACTTAAGTTCATTTGGGAACCAGCAATACAGTTCAGGGCTTCCTTAGAAAAATCACACACTCTTGTGTATCCCCCTTTTTCACCTGCTGTATTTCTCTCCCACTAAAGTTTATTGTTGGCTTTCTGGAGTTCACAAGAAGCATTAAAGACAGCTCTCTACCTAGCACATAGGTGACCGTGCTCATGCTGATCACTGGGTCCTATTTATATAGTTAATTAAAAAGAAGTACATATTAACTCAAGACAACATCCAGCACCCCCCAAACAGAAGTAACGGCTGCGGAAATGTATGTCTGCAAATGGAAGTGAAGATGAGCAAGAGAATGGGACACCTTTGAGTTAATTCTGGGAAAGCAAATGGTTTTCTTTGTTTTGCTTAGTCCTGTAAACATAACTTTGAAATAGCATTGCAAAGATCTACTAAAAGTATCATCAACAGATGGTTTCTCTTTAAGCCTATACATGAATTTACATAAATAAAATCAATAGCTCAATTTATGCTACCTTTCCCCTAGAAATTATAATATCAATTGTATTTAATAATGTGCTGTAGATGAAAGTTTATAGAAATTCCTCTTCTACTGTTTAGCTCAGTATGGATGACATAATTCAAAAGTTAAGGAACTGATGTCACTACTTGGTTAAAAATACTATTTCAATTAGAGAAATTTCAACTAGACCTAGCATAGGCAAAAGCTATCACTTTTTCCCTTTGTACAACGTTTTAAATGTAAATATTTGCATCTTCCTCTTGTTTAAATGCACTTTAGGGTTATGCTCAGATCTCTCTGAATATTCGAACATTGCATTCCTAATTCTGCAAGTCTAATTCTGACAGAGAACTTTAAGCACCTCTGCAATGTAAACATACACACGTTTGTGTATATATACAAATATAATGCCATTATCGACAAGGAGAGATTCATAATTCTTATGTGTTCAACAATAACCTTTTCCATCTCAACTAATTTTATTATTTCAGAACTCACTGCTTTGAGGTGATGAATATTTGTAGCTTTGCACTAGGACGAGCAGAATGGTGGGAGCATGCTCTACACTAAGCCCTCCTAACTAAGCAAGTAACATGTTCCCTCAAACCAAACAATCCCCTTCAAGTTTCAGACATTAGCTCAAGACAGCCGTCACGAAAATCCCTAGTTTTGAAAGGTTGTAATCAGTAAATAAAAACACCAGCTGAAATACAGTTGAAAATGTTGCCACAAAGGATGCGAAGGAGCTAAAGAGACAAACACACCTCAGAAAATCTCCCCACTAACTTGTGAAGCAAAGTTCTGCATTGCTGTGGGCACGAGCCTGTGTTGTCTTCCAGCTTCAAAAGATTGCCTACACTGATAGCGAGAAATTGAGCTCTGAATAATAAATCTTAAAGATTATTACTCTATCTTAGCAGAAGAGAAAAATGCTTATGAAGCAATGACTATAAATAGAATGCGAAGGCTGGATTTGCAGATTCAGCAGTGTTTGGTTTCACAGAAATTATATATAGATAATACAAATATTATGATTTAAAGATGTTACATAAGTTCTCCAAATTGTTCCAAAAAATTACTGAGATGAAATCTCTTTGGGGAATTTTTATTTTATTTTATGTATTTTATATTTTTTAACCTAAACCACAACCAGTCCGGCATAGGAAAGAGTATTTCTTCTTGGACTAACTTTCCTTGGTGTATTTCCCCATGACAAAGTGGATCACATGAAAATTTTAGAACTATATTTAGAACTATATTTCTTTGGTTTAGCTGCATGCAAAAGAGCATTTAAACCACAGTAAGTAATTTTTAAGTTATGGCCAAAACTGGTGTGGCCTTACCTAGTAAAGAATGAGAAGGAGAAGAGATGCAGGAGAAGGAAAATATATGGGAACTTAGCTCAGTGGTTTTAGCGTGCTGCTGATAACAATGCCAACATCGAGGTCACGAGTTCGATTCCCGCTCGATCCCCATGTGTTGCCTGGTCTAGTCAAGAGGTGGCGTCCCTGCCCAAAACAGGGAGGCTGGACTAGATGATCTCTAAGGTCCCTTCCAGCCTAGGCCATTCTGTGATTCTATGATTTACGCAAACTACTCACTTGCACTGAATTCAATTCTAAAGAACAATCTCTACTATCTTGCATAAATTGCATATTTATGATACTAGCTTTACATAAGTCTGTAAATAGTAAATATTTCAATAAACCCAAAATATTTTATATACTCGTTTTATTTAGGTCTCCTCATTAGTTATGCTGATATTTTAGCCATACACCAGGACTATAAAGGATCATTATTTTTTATAAACAATTACATTATATAGCTGCTATAAAATTTTCAAAGGAATTAGGAAAACATATGTTCTTAAATATTATTTCCATTACAAAAGGCAGCTACTTTTTTTTTAGCTTATCTATCATTGATAGAAATCAGAGTCGAATATATTCATCCATTTATGATAAAGTGAGTTAACCCAAAATGAAACAACCCTGATTTGACAGAATACAGTATATAGCATAGCTTTTTCTATCAGTTTTTCAATTCTGTCTTTCAAAAGTCTCTATAAGAATTCATAACAAATATTGCCATATATTCCATTTTAACTGTGAATTTTTTTAAAATAGATAAAAATACAATCATCATCTTTCTTCTTCGCAGCTATCTTACTGTTAGAATCAGCTTATTGAAATGCCCAAACTGGAACAACAAATACAGTATGGGACAAAATTTATGTCAAACAGCAACAGACTGTCCTGCACAGAACTTACTTACAGTTAATTACTTGATTGCCCATAATTTCATGTGCCCATATGAATGCAGGCCATATATGCCAACTATGACAACAGAAACATTGCAAAATATTGCCTCATCGTTAACAATGCAAAATCAAGAAAAAGAGCAAGAGTGAAGTCTTATAGGTTACAAAAGCTGATATTTAAAGCCGAATGTTAAAACCCTTGCGTCTCGCCTATTACAGATTTTCATTTCTTCACATCTATAAATGATTTTTATTTCTGTTTGGTGCTACACAAAACCTTCAGTTTTCAACTATACGCTGCACAACTTATATAGACAATGCAAAGGCAAAATATTTTAGAAAAGTTAGTAAGTTAATCCTAACACCTCAAATACAACACTGTAAGCAAACCCAAAATATTCAGCATTTTTTTAGGATTAGATGGATAAAAACTATGCTTTGATTTGCATAGTTAAGTTCTACATTATACTGGTAGTGCCTAACACTCCATCTCCCACACTCCCCTCTACATGATATGAGGCTATCTCTAGTGCTTCCAGATCCATTTTGGCAGGGGTTTTTTTGAATGCATATGTTCACTACTGGATTTTTAAAACTTATGTTTATTTCCCGACACAAACAGAAGCAAAAACCTTCCAGTGAAGTTCAGCCTCGCAGTTTCTGCTCATTATTTAGATGTCTAAACCTTCTCTCCCTTCCTGTCTCCATAATGTTGCATAGAAACCAGCAAAGTAAAACCTCACCAGTCAATGCAAAACTTTTAACAACTCATCCCAACGAGAAGAAACACATCTGGAGAGATATCAGAAATTGAAAGTTTCATATGTAACCCCCATACAGACCCACAAAAGAGGGAACAACAGAGACTGTTTTGCAATATTCTCTATAGCAAGCAAGCATTATGAAGCTCCCAGTGGAACACATAAAACTATTGTAAAGCTAATTTAAAGAATCACCAATTCAACCAATAAAATCAGAGGTGATTGATTTATGAAAATAATTTAAAGAAAGTGCACATAAACTCTATGCAAATATTATTCCACATATTTATGTCAGACTGTATAGTTATGTACACAATAAATGTAAGAAATAATGTTCAACATGACAATATTGATCACTAGATATTAACTACTTACTATTAAGAGCCATGATGTTGTCTGTTCCTGGATGATGGAAGTTTATTCCCATACGTCCTGCAATGTAAATAAAAGCTATTTTTAATGTTTTTATTTCAGAACTTCATTAAATTCATTAACATGAAAAATTGCTAAAGGTAGTGAACAGCCAGGGTAGCTGAATATTCCATCTACTGAAAACAACTTCCCAAGAATACACATTTACAAATTTAACAGCATTTTACCTTTACTGTTATGTACTGGAAAATCACAAAATAAAAGAAGAAATAATTATCTTTGAATATATCCCTTTGCTAGAATGTATTCCAAGTTCAACCTTGCTGCAGTCATGCCATTTATAGTGGGCTCCAAATAATGAGTACAGCATTACAAAAATTTCACTTAGTTGGTAAAAATAAATCACTGTTTTCCATACTACCTGTAACATCAGATGCTCTTGAGCGACAGATTGTTGGAGACAGAGTGCTCATGCTATTTTTGTACTCTTCCCTAAGAAACTGCTATTGCTTACTATTTGAGATACAATACTGGGTTGGAAGGAGTGTTGATCTCATGGAATACATTCATATGTACTTTGAAAAATATCTGTTCTTGACCCAGAACATGAGACTAGCAAATAAAGACGGTTTGCCATAAAATTCAAATTAACTCTGCTGGTGCCAGTTTCCTGGAAGATAGAGAGATGCAAAATAGTAACAATTTTCTCAGGTGATATTTAACAATTGAAAGGGTTACTTTAAGATCTCTGATGACTTCAGGAACTGGGAGTGGGAATAAATTCACACAGTTACTTTGTTTCGAATGAGACATAGTCCAGAGAAATCTACTTTTACCTTCAAAGCAAGAAATGGTCCAGCTCTGCTACTGTTCAGAACCAGCTCTACTACTGTTCAGATTAGTTTTAGATACTATTTAACTGAGCCGAAGCATTAAAAACTTAACCTGAAGAAACTTTGTAACAACACTCAAGCTCCCGAAACACTCTGAAAGCTGTAATTGGTATTAGTCCTCGTGTGGAAAAAGATACAAAAGGACCATTATATCCATATAAAAAACATTTTTTCAGTTAACTAATTCATGTAAGTATCTTCAGTTACTTACAAGTATTGTAATCCATTTCACATGCCATCTGTACCTCCAGAGTTATTATTAAGTTTGGGAGCTAAGGAAGCAGGCAGTTTACATTCCTTCACTATACTTGCACTCAAACATGGGAGCTCAAGACCCCCTCACTACCCTGAAGAACCAGTATAACCATTAACGCCCTCTACTTCTGCAAAACTAAGATTTAACAAATAAACTGACGAAGCAGAACTAAGGCCAATCTTCTCCACCAGTTTCAGTTCTATCAATAAGTTAAAGCCGTCTATTTCCAGCCAGAGAGACTACTGTGCTGTAATCAATACTCTTTCTCAACAGATGCAACGTGAAGTTTCAATACGCTTCTGAAACTGTCATACGCAGTTCAAGAAAGACAAGTAGGTATTTTCTTCATATTATCATTTTCCCGTTCCATATTTTGGAAACAAGTGACACCACAAGAAGGCTATGAAGCAAATAGCACCTCCAAAAAAAAGCATGGGCAGAAGGAAGGTAAATAAAATTACCATTTTTACTTTTCAACTTCTTGAGCAAAGCTTCTTAAAGAAATATTCATCAGCTACTTCATATTTCCTAAGTACAAATATCATTCTCCTATACATATTTTCACATTAATGTGGCACTGCAGAAACATTAAGCTGCTATTATTTCAGTTAGTACAGTTTCTGCTAAAGTATTTCAGAACACTTGCCAAATTGACGTGAATTCCCTTTTCTGTAACAGCATATTAAGGAGCATGAGGTTACAGGTATTATAAAGAGAAAAGGTGTATATAATAAGCTATATATGTAAGCTAATATGCTTAAGAGAAAAAAGGGAATTGTTACAAAAACAACTAGAGTAAAATCTGGATGTGTATTACTTGGATGAGCCCATCTCTTTTCCTTTGCTGAAGCTAAATTCTGCATTTGACCACGTTCAGAAATAGAATCGTATCTGTGACATCTGGGTTTGTTTTTTTTCTCCCTCCAGGCTGTCACTGGACCAGGTGCTGCTCATTTGACATTTTGTCACCTGCCCTTGGCCTGCTATTTTTAAACAGTTCTTGTCAGCTATCTTTTATAGGAGCAGAAAATACAGAGCAGTGCAAGCAGAAGGACATGTTCTCACACTGAGTTAAGCAACAGTGTGGGATAATTCTGCACATCTTCAGAGGTCCCCTAGTGCAGTTCTGTAGAAACAAATCAATGGAATACTGTCAAAACACATCTGTATTAAAAGCACTCAAAACAGACTGGCAATGCATCAACCACAAGACAGTTAGTTACCAACAGTTACACAGCCTTTCATATTAGCTTCCACATTTTAGCATCTTGCTGTTTGAAGCAAATTATTCAGTTGAAAAGAGAGGCCATATGCCAATTACAAAACTGTATAATTATATAAGGAACAAGAAGAGAGCACCAAAAGGAAATTATAAATTTATTTATTTAAAGGTGCAATATAAAAGTGTGAAATGTAATTAAGAATATGTACTTTCAAGGACATTTGGGTTGAACACAGAAATTGCTATCAAAAATCAATCAATTTTAAGAAAACCACATATATGCTACCTGGACCTTTATGAAGTCTATAGTTTTAAAATTAAATCTCTGGATAAAATTTCTACTTTTCAGGAATCTTCAGCACAATAAGCAGAAACACAGAGAAGTTAGAGCCAGAAGTTATGGACTCCAGCAGTTCACTGAAGTCATAAATAGGAAGCCTTCCCGTAACGGTATCCCCAGTACTTGTATTCAGCGTACATCTGCCATTTTCAGTTTGCCTCTCTTGGTTTCATATGTTCAATTATGTGCTTTTATAACATACACTTATTACTGCAGTTAGGCTGCAACAGTAATAACTCTTTTATGTTAGTCTCTTCAATTCCTAATTAAAAAAATAATCTAGTTATATACTTCTTGCTATTTAAACATTCCAGAGTATAAGCAAGGGTTTAAAGATTCTCATATAGCCCAGGCTGCTCTTTTGCATATCCTACGCCATTAAATTCCTTAAATTCTCTCTCCTAACAGCATTTGAAGAGACTCTTCTAAGTGGACTGCTTAAGTGCTCTACTGCATGTCCAATACCATGCTTGTTGTGGCAGAGAGCCCGATGCCTTCTTAGAGCATATCTCAAGTATGTGCATCCTCTCTTTGGTATTACATTGGAAATAAGATGATGTCAAATGAAATTCACCTCATTCTTTGTAGAAAAGAGTCATGATTTTGAAACAATTTCCAATAACTTAAGGAAGCAAGCCCTTCCCACATATTAATTTCTTTATTACATCTTTCACAAATAGATAACCTGATTTTTCTTTAGTTGTCTAGATAACTTCAAGTTACACGAACAGAACTAAGAAAGAATGTTGTTCCAAAAATAACATACCTGGCCATCAGGCACAGGTTTACCATTACTGCAGTTTTTTGACAGTGTCTACTGTGAGGCTTGCCTATAGTGGTCCCCTTAATCTCAAGCCTAAAATCCACTATTTTTAGCAGATATTCAGGCTTATGAGCACAATCTGTTTACAACTAAGTGTAAAACCAATCTTTGATTTCATCTTTGTACATATGTACTGCTATTACCATTATTTTCCCATATCTGAACAAACACCAGTAATTAACCACCTCCAGATCTATAAGTACCGGTTTTGCTTGAAGAGATATCTGAATTAATTTTCTCTTTTTATTCATTTTTTCTTTGTAAATTCTCTACATTTTTTTAACTTGTGAAATCCTAATCAGCTCCTGGACATGAACACTCACTTAATGAAGGATTTTTTTAAGATTACAGTTACCTCTTCTCCTCGTTTTCATGTTACAATCAACATTCCAACAAAAAAAGTTCATTGGTTATACCTTGAGTAAAACTTCCTGCACTGTCATACCTCATGGCTTTCATCAAGATCAATCACTTCAGCAGTTGGTATCTGGCATAAGATTTGCTAGAAAAAAAATAGCAAAGCTGGCCTGGTTTTGACTGTCCTGAACTTACTGGGAATGAGAACTTCCTTTCACATAGTTGTTAAGATCTTTGTTGATATTTATTACAAGTTATGACTGGAGACTGCAGTGGCAAGGTCAAACGAAACTGGCAACAGGACTAGGTCAGCTATACTTCCTTAGTCATAATACTTCCTTAGTCATAATACTTCCTTTATTATTCTTATCTCTTCTATCAAATAATTTCTAAATTGGTGCCAACAAAAGGCATTACGAAACAGCAATTACTGAATGGATAATTATTTGGATGGATAGGCAGCAAGTGGGGTAGGGCAAAGTTTATATACAAAAAAAGTGTAAAAATCAAAGCAAGATCAGTATTCCCTCAAACACCTGAAACGAGAAGATTATTTTGGCCTATACGGGCCATAGGGTTATAGTTTAAAGCACAACCTAACACCCTCCACATACATACCCCATACCGCAGTTCAATCATGAGGCACAAATGGCCAAAACGTGTAAAGCATTTGTGTATACATACAACAAGAATTTTAATCATTTTTACCTGAGTAGACCTCAGACCATTCCCCCAAAATACAGACAACTGAAACTGATGCTACACTGACTCAACATACATGCCCAAAATCATTTCAAAAGCAAGCACTGTGTAAGCAAGGGTCCGCATAAAGAATTACAAAAATAAAAGGCAACTCCATGAAGAAGTTGGCTGGGTTTTTCCTTTTTTCTTCCCCTCTGCCCCCCCTCTCCTTCCTTTGAAGTCGATCTGCCATTTGTTCAAGCCCATAATTTAAACACCTACTTGGGACTTACATATCTTTTACACATTAACATACTCAACAGAACAAAAATACTACTGTTTGCCAGAAGGAAAATATGAAGAACTACTACTGCATTTCCATATATATAGTTCTACTGTGCAAATACATATTGTAGCAATGTGAACAGAAGTGTATAATTATCAGCTATGAGTATCAGCCATAAAGTTTGCTGATGCTAACTTCTTCCTATCACTGACTAAAGAAATATATGCCATCAGTAGGAGAAGCAACCTATACAGCATATATGTTACAACAAAATGCACTCTTCATGAGCAAATTACATTGCTCCAATAAAGCACAAAGGTCTTTCATACATTTAAGCAGTGGAAACATTTTTAGCTTGAAAACAAAAAATTAGTGCTTTAAAAGCAAGACTTGATGAACATAAAAGGAAGATTTTTTATATGTAAGGGGTAGACAGGTATATGTACACGTATGTCCATTCTACATGTAGTTCTAGCACTGTATGCAAAAGAAGAGTATTGGTATTCTTTTTTGCAGCTTTGAGATGGAATAAAGTCTGCTTTCATACTGGTTTGTTTTTCCATTAGCAATCTATGCTAAAACCTATAAAAATCTCAAAACTGTAGAGAAGTGAGAAAGAAAAAAAAAAAAGAAAAAGAACTTAAGGTCTCTGTGAGGCCAGTCTTCAACAATACAATGAAGAAATGGAAAAAAAGAGAAGGAAAAATTGGTATCTGTATCATTATTCCTGAAACTATAAAAGAGCAAACAAAAAACAACACAGCTCAAAGACAAGGGCATGCTGGATGCCAGCAGCAATTTAGCAAATTTGATCACACTACAGGACCACTGAAGAGAGCATTTATTTTAAGAAATATGAACCACTTGATGGTTATATTGTGTAATAATAAGAAAGTGTATTAAGAGGATTTTCTTAACAGAGTTTCAAATGCAAAGTAAACAGAGTATATTTCCTTTAAAAGGATTAGCTTGAGTGGCCTGATTTGACACACAAATAGGTGTGAAAACATATCTGTCTGCTCCCTCTGGTTTTCATGTGCTTTTACAGAAAGGTGTCTGATGAGCACCAAGATTTTGAGAAATGCTGTTACAGCACATTTTTTTCTGACAGAAGTGTTGCAAAAAGCTTTAACTGGGTGGCACCACTTTGAGGACTGAAATGACAACATTTGTTCTATTTGCACAACCTCTGTGTTCAGCTGCTGACTGCAAACACAAATATTCATTTACCTTCACTTTTCTCACGTCATGTGGCAAACTTACTGCTTGCTTACAAAAAGCTTGTGAGCAATTAGAGGTGGTGGCATGCACTGAAGTTAACTGAAGATCAAGATGGAAAAGTAAAGGTCCGTCCTATATGTATTTACAATATTGTTTAAGTTGCATATAACCTTCAAACACTGCTGTCAAATCCCATAAACAACATAGTTAAGTCAAACGTGAACAGGAAATCTTAAACTTTACTTATTTTTTTATATGGCCTGATACAGTCTTTACAATAGTTAAAATACAGTAACTCCAGTAACTTCAGGTTTTTGTTCTGCAAATATATGGGTGTCATTCATATTAAGTATTGAAAATCAAGATTTAAAGTTTCCCCATAGTCACTGTTTCTACGACTGAACTGTTGTGCATTTGTATTCAAAGTTTCAAACGATCTCAGAAAAACCAATGCTATAAGAGTCAAGAAGTATGTACATTCTACTGAAATATTATGGCATAATCAACACATTTTATGTATCCTCCCACAGTATGATATCTATTAAAATAAGTTTTAATAAAGCCTACTCTTCAAATTCTTCTGGTGCATGTGCCTTCTCCAAATACTCATACCTGAAGGTGTGCCACACTGATGCTTTACAAAAACCCCGTGTTTGTTAGTTTGGGATTTGCACATTACAGTTAGTTTCCATTCTGATTTAGAATAAAACCCAAATATTACAGTTATCTACTCTAACAGTAAATTTAAAATAAATAAAGGAGATGATATCTCCTCTCAATTTTGCATTTTGATTCAGTTTCATGACTTGTCAGTAGCACATGTGCATAGCAACATGATCTGATACAGCTGAAATATTTTATTTAATTATTTAAAAATAGAACAAAGGCAGCTGCTAGTTACTACCAATCAAAATAGTTTTTATAGATCAGAATGCCTCTGTTTGTGTTGTAATGCAATAGTTTGACATGGATAAACATATTGCAACAGTGACATATTACACCATAGACAGGAGACACTTTGATGTAGGAAAGAAATGTTTTAGTAATAAGTAACATCTACATATAGCTATCCCAATAATTCAGCTTTACCCTACAGCATTAGATGGAAGCAGTATGCAAATATCAAGAGGTTGTAAAATACTACAAATATATCCTTTCCTCATTAAAGCAAAACTCCCATGTTTTTGCAGCGTGGAATATATTTTGTTGACAACTCAGGAAATGACTAAGTCAGTTCAGGAAAAATATCTTAGAAGATACTGCACACCTCTTATATAGGCCTGGTTATGACTGACTCAGGGGACAACCAGATATCCTTGACTGTAACAACTGGTTAACAATTCCTTTACTGTACTTTTTTCCTCTTTTTATCGCCCTCCTGTTTGAAAGGAGAAAAGGATTTACAACTATTGACTCAAAGAGAAGAAAAATGTTGAAGCTGGTCTTGATGGTGGAGAAAGCAGGTAAGGAAGTCTGTCTATTTTGGGAGAAAAGAAAATAAGCCTTCCTTTTTTATGAGTTTACATAATTTAGATCTTAAAGGATGAAAATGGCAAACAATACACAGTTCCCAGACTATAAGGACAGAAAGACAAGAACCTACACCAGGGTAGCCCTATCTGGCAGGAAAAGCCGAGAAAAAAGAAGGTAGTTTTATACGGAAACAGAGTAAGAGCTGGACACTGGAAACCTTCTCCCAAGTCTAGGCTCAAGATAAAATGCCACACAGATGGATAAGCTGCTAATTTACCGAAGTCCAGAAACCTCAGAGCTAGGTATCAAATCTCTCTTAGAGCAAGAAACACCCAAAAAGAACTAGGTGACCCTAGCTCTCCTAGCTGGAGAGCACCAAGCCAGCCTGTCAATCAGACTGAGTTCGCACTCACCCAATATAAGTAATTCAATATTGCAAGACTGGGGATCAGTTAGTTTCTGCTGCACTAAAATCCCTCAGCCTTTCTCTTGTTCCACGCTGGAAAGCTACTCTGCCCTGGAAAAGTCAGTTAATCACACACCCTCTCAAGGACAAGTTGATCATGCTTTAAAAAAAAGTGTCCTGCTTTGGTGACCTTGAAATAAACTGAATTTCCGTGGCCTGTAAGACAAAGTCTGATCATACCTCAGATTCAGAGAAGGTATGAAACTTCAACTATTACAAACAAGAGGGCAGACTCTTCTCACTCCTGAGCTTCTCCACTACCTCCACAAGAAGAAGAAAATATCTCAGAAGCATTTCAATTGCTATCTGGTCTACACACATCAGAATCTTCCATAGTAACCCTACCATCCACATTTTAACCTAGAGCCCTTGTTCTATATCCAAGACCTTTTTTTTTTCCCAAGTATCTGCTGGGATGTGAGGGGGCGCATATGCCAAGATGGTCTACATTCCAAGCAAAGTTTCAGACTTCAGATAAACCACTTCTAATATTTTACTAATGAATGCATATACAGACAATACTTCTAAAAATACGCATTTGCGGAAGACTTTGTTGCCAGTGGCAGGCTGAAAGGATCCTGAAATAGCTGCACTGCCTTTGTAACATGCATTGCAGGCTCTAAGACACATGTAGCTTTTTCAGAATTAATTTTTTCTGAGCTTTCAAAACGAGAAGCTTTTGGTACTCATCTTTTCACCCCTTCCTTTAAAAAACTAGGATAATAAACATAAGGCCAAATGACATGTAAGCACTGTTAGTTAAAATTGTTTGAGAAAACAAGGCTCATTTACCAGAAGGTAAACATTTTTAAAAGTAATTTGAAAGTTATCTTGTTATTTTGATTTGTCTCTCTGTTGTTTTTTTTAACCAGGAATTTTATGCTTGTTTTACTTTCTATCTACACAAGAAAATGCTGCACAAAACCTAAGAGAAGACAGTCACAGATGCCAGCAGAAGGGAGGATTTAAAGGGAAAAACACCCAGTTTACTACAAAAAACAGAGAAGGTAAAATGAAGAGGAAGTAGTTCTGAGATTTGGTTAACTTAATAGGATTCCAGAAAGAGCAGTTGAAATTTCGCACAAGAGAGATTCACACAGGAACGTCTATGAGGAACTGAAAAATCAAGCTGAAGTATGAAGTATCAAATAACCAGTATGCTCAAAAAGCTTCAAGGTGAAAATAAACTAAAATGTGACAGTGACTTAAAAAACAAGCAAAAGCAAGCAGAGCCAATCACTTACTTTCTCAAGGTGATTACAGACTAAAATGTATTGCTACTTTAGAGGAGAGAGATAGAGGAGAATGGGATAAATAAGAAAAAAAAAAAGCAAGTAAATTTAGAAGACAAGATTAAGTGAAATCTGAGGAAGGTGCAGAGGACAGCAGATGAAAAGCTACATCTTTGCTAGGAGAAAAGCAGAAAGTTGGAGGCACAGGGAAAGAATCAAAACCAATTTTCATGGAAAATACAATGAAAACGCAATAGCAAAGTGATTTGAGGAGTGGATCAGTATTGCAGAAAAATAGTTAGGTTTTTATGAAGAGGATTCAGTTAACATAGTAACACAGATCTGTTTAACATAGAGGAAGATAACACTTCTCGGGAGGGAGAACAAACGTGTCCTGAAGCTGCCACTCCTACAAACATTGCCAGCCATGCTGCATACTGGGGAAACAGGAGTAAAGTGCACGTTAAGTGAAGCCAAGGCTGGAGGTTAGCAAAGAAAGGAGGAAGACAAGAAAGCAAGTCAGGGAATTAACTGTATCAATGGGAAAAGCACCAACTGGGCAGAGACACAACTAATAGGAAGCAAGACTTTTCCATCAGTTACTGGACTGGAAGCTGGAAGAGAGCTAAGGAGCAAGGCAGGAAGGCCAAAACAGGTGAGCAGCACTGAGTGAGAAAATGAGACAGAAAGAACACATCCACTAAGTGACAGAAATGTTTGCTAAAGAAAAAGTAAAGCTAACAGTCCCACTGGCACATGGAAAAGATCAACTCAAACTTTACAATTAATATCTAACTCTTCGGTTTCATTTTTTGAGCAGGGGCAGACAGTTCCTGCTTTCAAATGTTCATTTAAATCAGTCAGTCTTCTACATAAATTGATAACCTAGTAGAGATGAAAATATTAATTTTGTTTTGGAAAGGATACTTTTCTTGAAAAGCATGAAGATGCATAATGAAACCAAGAATTCCATTTCTATCTCATGCAAAACATCAACACTAAATAGCATTATGCCTCAAGTGCAGGTGTGGCATATGCCTCTTGCGACACTTACATAACCAAGCTCAGCTGAGTATTAGACATTATTCTTGATAGAATGACCCAACAACACAAAAGAATTAAAGATTTGTACCCATTATTATTTTATGTACCAATATTCCAATCAAAAACATTTTTAAATGGTTATAGAAACAAAATAATAAATGTATAAGCAAAATAGCACTTACATAATGTTCTTTTTCTAGAGTAATAAAATTTCTAATTTTCTCTCAATTTTTATATCCTCAGTTTCACAGAGAAATTCAGTCTAAAAAATTAGTCTCAACTTGTATATTTAAATAAACACTTTTTAAAAAGCATGGAGTTTTAGCTAGATTATAATATATAATAATACTTAAAATAAATACTTAAATCTACTTACTAGAGATTTTAATTTTTTTATACCAGCCATATGAATTGTATAGCCAGCAGAAAACTCAGTTTTGTTGAGTTCCTATTTTATAAGTTTCAAGTTAACACTTATTTTGAAGGACTATGATTAGAATACACGAGACAGTATTTCTTGCCGTTTTAGCTGAATGACACATGAAGGCTATAGTACAGCAAATTTCAAGATAATAGTGAAAAGCACAGTTTAAAAGAGCTGAGAATACAGGACTCAGTTTGGTATGGCTGTAAAAAAACCTTTGTACCCAGAAAGATGGTGAAAAAGACACAAGACCTAAGTACAAGAAAAAAATATTTTTCTGCATGTAGTATGTAAATGGGGAGGAGAGGAAGAGAGACAATCATGACATCAGAAATGTATGTACATAAGCATCAGTAAAGGAAGTGTCACAATTAAATTTATTTTCTCTCTGTTCCAGCGTCTTGACTTCTTAGAGTTTGGGAATCATTTCTAATTCAGTATTTTCTTTGTACGTGTCTTATTATCAGCTGCAGTGTTCGAAGTCAACAAGACTGCATGTGAGCCAGAACGTGTACCTATTTTTAAACCTAACCAATGAAAGATTAAGACGGAGGAGTGTGCATGTTGATCAGGAATATTTATTCATTGAAATGCTGCCATAACCTTTCATTATTAGGTAACAAATATTAGAAACAGTTTCATCTCCAATGCTACACCTGGCAGAAAAACAGCGTTTAGTGGCATACATAATCCAAACTTTCTCACAACTTGGCAACATCTTATGACCTTTTTGCTCTCCCTAACACCTGGAAATCCAAGTTATGATACATTTTTTTAAAAGAAACCTGTGATAACTCTAGGAGCAAGTTTGTAACAGAGGTTGTTTTAGAACCCTGTATATCAGCTGATGATCCAAAAACAAGAGTAGCATTAACTTTGAATAAGATGTTGAACACAATAATGGGACTCTGGTTGTACTACGCATTTTCTGAACTGAGTGACTGCAGCAAGAGACCCAACTGTGCAATTCGCTGATTAAAAGAACCACCAAGTTTCAGAGATGCCAGTTGGATAGATAATATAATGATTGTGCACTTAATAATAAACGTATACACACTTCACCTTATCTTCCTACAGTAGAGATGATTATCTTAAGATGGGAAAACAGAAGCTCATTCATTAGCAAAAAGTTTACAGCAATACTGCAAAGCTGATTTTTGTTTAAACACCAAGCAAGCATGGACATATGAATATTCCTAACCTGTAAAATGATTCCTCCACATTATATCAGCGAAACTCATTGGTGGGCCACTGGGAGGGTAGTGTTTACCTTTCAGAGGTTCATGATCAGTCCTTATCATATCCATTAAGGAATTTTCCAAAGAGTGCAAGTTAAAAGTGTCATAGGGCCTATTCCGGTCCTAGAAAAAAAAAAAAATTAAAAAAAAGACTGTTAGAGAAAAAAATAATTTTCTAATACAGGCTCATTTTGTATTTTCTAAAACTCTGGCGTCCAATTCTACATATCTTCTTGACAGAATTTTTTATATTACAAAAAAATATTATAAATATAAGCATGAAGTTGTTAAAATTATATCCTTCATTTTGTGACTACTCCTTTCACCAGTATAGCGATGTAGAGAGGCTTTTTAATACTTCTAAAAATATACATACTGACAATAGCTATTTCTAAACATTATAATTTAAATAAGAACTTAGAAATAAAGCAATATTCATGTTTACACCAGAGAAGTGAAATTGTTTGAAGTTCTGAGATACTTGTTTTTCAGCTTCATCATTTGCCTTTTGTCACAGTACTACCCGAACATCAGAGCAGAAGCAAGCAATGCTCGAGACACCAGCAGGAACATCTGTTCCAGAAAGTACCTAGTATTTCTTCAAATATCTAACAAAAATATCACAGGTTTAAGAAGAGTAGACTAGATGCAAGTCAACACAAAAAGCAACATAGAATATGCAGCACTGACACTAAGGCACTCAAAAACCTAAGCAAGTGTTGGTTTGTATTGTTTCAGTCTCATTTTTACCGTTGTTCAACTTCTATTTAAGTAAGTAAAAGGGAAAAAAAAAAAAACCCAAATGAAAACACAAATAACCTTTAGCAGCCTATTAAAACAACCAGTTTCAAAGTTCAGGAACAATCTTAGAGACAGAACAACTTACCCATGCCCATGTACCTAGAGCATTGTACACAGTGGGACGGCATACCTGCCTCTTGTAGTTAGAGAGTTCTAAAAAAACACTGATTTTCTTATTCTCATCACTATCATTAAAAAAAAAAGTAAAGCACAAATATGTAAAAGATGGCAGTTTTTCTGTGCACACTCTATTATGCTACAATTAAAAAAACCCCACTAGTATAACATTATACTATACAGACTGAAACCTTCACTGCAATGTCCTCAAAATTCCTGTAAAAATGTTTTTCAATCTGGTTACAACAAGATAATCTTGAAGGAATAAAATTCTAAGTCCTCAGACAAGCAGCAGCAGCATCTGTAGAAAATGCAATAATATGTTTTGTCTTGTTAAGCATTATTTCTCTCAAAATCTCTTTTTCTTAGGTTGTTGTTTTATAAAAACTAAAGGAGAGAATGAGTTAACTGGCATAATTTTCTTTTAATATTTCTGTTCTGGAATTCAATTAAATGCACATTAGAAGTTTGCTGTTACAGAAAGCACTGATATACAGATCTTCTTACTGCCAGAAATCTCACATTCCCACAGTCTGCCTACTCTACAACAAAGATCCAACTTCCTTTCCTCAACATGCGAATGTATTTCCTATAAGCAGACTAGCGTTATTTTCTTCACACATTTATTTCATCTATTGAGCATTTTTTGGCAGTCAAACTTGATGCCCAGAGAACAATATCCGATTTTGTTAGAAGCTGGGCCCCTCACTACAAAAGGGACATTTTGGTCCTGGAGAGGACCAAACAATACCTGATTTTGTTAGAAGCTGGGCCCCTCACTACAAAAGGGACATTCTGGTCCTGGAGAGGATACAGAGGTGGCTGCCAGGCTGGTAAAGGGCTTAGAACACAAGTCGTATGAGGAAAGGCTGAGGGATCCGGGGCTGTTTAGTCCAGAGAAGAGGAGGTTGAGGGGAGACCTCATCACTCTCTACAAATATCTGAAGGGAGGTGGTAGAGAGGCGGTGGTTGGTCTATTCTCCCTAGTGGAGAGTGATAGGACAAGGGGAAATGGATTTAAATTGCACCAGGGGAGGTTCAGGTTGGATATTATGAAGAATTTCTTTACTGAAAGGGTTGTCAGCCATTGGAACAGGCTGCCCAGGGAGGAGGTTGAGTCACCGTCCCTGGAGGTGTTTAAGAGAGGGGTGGATGTTGCGTTGGGGGGAATTGCTTAGTAGGTTGATAGGGCTGGGACAAAGGCTGGAATTGATGATCTTCTGGGTCTCTTCCAGCTGATACAATTCTATGACTCTACGATTCTAAGTACTAAAGTTCAAATGAGCTCACTGACTTTCAATTTTCGTTGTTGATCATATTTAGGTGTTCTACAGCTCCTCAGAATGGCAACATTTGCATAGTGTATATGAAAGAGCATTTGTTCACCTGTCCAAGATGATAAATACATATGGAATATAAAATAAAATGCATGCCTAAGAAGCCTAAAATAGATTTTGGGGAGAGGAGGAAGAAAAAAAAAACCACAACCAGAAACCAAAAACTTGAGGTAATTGTTTTTCCCTAAAAGAAAACTTTATTTTGGTTAAAACAACCCAGTCCTTAGTCATATATAGTAGGAGAGAAGAGTTTGTTGTATTTCATATTCACTTCCTTAAAAGAACTGCAAGGCCAGACTGAAAAGTGTAACTCAGACGTCTTTTTCCTATTTCTTTCTTTTAAATACCGGTATTGCGAATACGTAAGGAGGTCAGGTGTTATAATACTAAACTATGACATTTTTCTGAAGAGAAAACATGAAAGCAAACATACAACTTATATCCTAAATAGGAGTGGAAAAGTATTTTTCAGTAGATCAGTTCCCGGCTCTACTCTACTACATAGCTGTAGCAGAGCTGAGCTGGCAAAACCGGCTGGCAGGAGAGCTAAAGGGCAAGACTGCTGATTTTGCCACAATGACAGCTTATTCCAGCTTTAAACATCCTTGACATTCCAGTCTTAGAGGGCAGGAGTGAGTTCAGAAGAGGACACAGCATATAAATTGAATTTAATTGTCCTTTATTAACATACGTATGTTACAGTCTAAGTATGCTGTTACAGCAGCAAATCCCTGGGAGGTCCTATTTTGTTTTAAAACTGTGGAGCTGTTTCCATGGATGCATGTAGAAAAAATGGGAGGAAAAAAAAACATCATAGCATCAAAGGCAAGGCTAAGCAGGAGATGTTTGCTAGATCTTTCTAACCTTTTAAGGAGCGAAGAAACCTGCAATATATTTTCAAGATGGAATTAGATCCACATTGGACATGGGAAGATCAATTTATACCGAAACCCTTTACCTATGCAATTATAGCACCTCCCACTGAAGTATTTGAGTAAGTTAACTCAAGTAAAGGAAATTAAGACACAACAGATTTCTATGACAGGTCTCCAGTCTCCATCCAATACACATAATGGACCAGCTTCAGGAATGAATCAAAACAGTGCCTGGAAGAGGTGTGTTTATCTCTAGAACAGATGCCTGTGTTGCTTAATTCAGGAGAAGGCTGAGGGGTAATCAGTGTGTCAGCAAATTCCAGGACGGGAAGACATTCTCAAAGTTAACTTAATTGCGAAACAAAGATTATTTAGCAGTACCTGAATATGAAATTGACAGGTATGTGTATCATTTGAACTCAAAAGAGCTTTGTCGCTTTGTGACACCCCACAACGTGGTATGCTTTGTCCTGCCCCGTCAGACTCAGAGCATGGGCGTGTAAGGGCAGGGCATACCTACCACCACTTCAGCTCCCTCCCAATAGATACACAAACCGTGTCCTGACCGGCAAGAGGGAAAGGCAAAGAATGAGAAAAGAATATATAACTACATTAAGGATGATGAAGCTAAGACCAGATCTATAGCTAGGGCCACAATAGATGTTAACAAGACCTTACCACAGCCTGGCTTCCCACTACCTCATTTAGCTTGAAGAGGAATCCCAAAGTAATTGGAACTAACGAACTAAAAAAGGAAGTTACCAACATATTCCATGGCAGAGACAGAGAGACCACACAGCTTGCTCTGAAAACTGAAGCTGTATCTTTTTCTTTCATCTCTGCAGAGGACTATGACAGGAGAGACACTTGACCATTAACTGATTAAATCATAATCACAAAGTGAAAAGTTTTTCACTGAGAAGGCATGTCAAGAATCTAACACATTGCCCAAGCCTAGCTATCGAGAACACTCAAAATCCTTAACCACGTATTTTTAAACAAACTGAATCCTTGTTGGCATGGTCATCCCCATCTGCAGCACAGCATACACGCTGAGCTGAGAGATACACCTGATCTGCCTATTTTTTTTTTGTATGCGAGCAGCAAAACCTCAGACACCTAGACCCTTCCAAAGACACATTTGCCTGTGTCTATATATTTCAGGCCACCTGCTAAATGACTTTCTAGTAAGCTTCCAAACTGCCTGTGTTCTGAACAATGTTTCAGTCAGTTACTTCAGTGTTCTACATTCTCATTCTGCCCTAGATTCCTGCACCAGTATGTGGCACAACGCAGCCCAAGTCTGCTGAGCAACAAGATGGCCTCCACTCACCAAACTACTAACTGTTTCCAGGAGAATTCCAAAACTCCAGTTAGGCTCACTGAAGTCTCAGCATTTCTTACTTGCCAGATTCTGAGACAGTACGTGTAGAATTTCTGTCGGAAGGAAGAGATGAGTTCCTGGGGAACAGTTAAAATTCTTAGGGCTTAAACAACTTTCCTATCAATGCAAACTTCTTCACCGTGGTCACTGCTATGTTTCATTCTTCTGTGCAGCACATAAGCCTGGATTTGGCCGCACAGGACTGCTAAGCATTGCCAACTAAAGCTGAAGTCAATGGGAGCACAGCTTTGAATAAATACAGGGTAAAATGCCAGCTCTGTTTTAAACTGGGCTCGCTCACTCTAGCACCTGCAGCAGGGGTTATTACTAAGAATACAAGGAAAATGAGTTTGTCTCCCTCCAGCATCCCAATCCAAACAAGCAAAAACAGCAACTGCAAAAAAGTATTACAGAAGTTCGGCTTGGGACATGCTCAATCTGCCATGATGGTGCACATGAATGATCACATACAGCAAGCTCTAAATACTCGCTGAGCAGTAGTCTTAAGCTCCTAGCAGCTTCAGCTGTGATGATTTCCCACTTGCATGCTCAGTAAAGTAAAAAATAAGGAAAAATTTAAAAAATATTTCAAAAGATAGAAAATCTGAGGAATATGGTCACATGTTCAAGTAAAATGATCATTTTGCAAAAGAATCAAAAAACTGTAAATAGCAAGTGTTACTTCCTTTGCAGCTTGATGCTGGAATGCTGCCAATAACAACATGACTGACTACGCACATGTATGCAGAACTAGAATAATCAGAAATTTCAGTAATTTTTTCCTTGTCCTGGATTTCCTAAAAATATAAAATAAACCAAAACAAATAAGAAGGCATAAAAAGTAGGCAGGAGAGAAAAATAGAGTGAATGTGTCTGTGCCCATGATAAAGAACATTACAGCAGAGCTACTAGTACTAAGTCTTAATGGAATTTTATTTTAATTCCACTTCCTTTTTTGATCTTTCCACTTAATTTTGGATAGTATTAAACTAAGCCGGATTTATTATGTTCCTTTACTGGAACAAAAAGGGGAATGTTTTCTTATGTTATTATGTGGGCTCTTGGAATGCCCACAGAAGAAACACATTGACTTTTCATACATTTGTCTTTTCTCACTGCCAACTGTAGCACATTTTACTTTCATAGGTGTTCATAAGTTCATTGGGCAAAAGGTGAAATTTTTTAGGCTTGTTCAAAAAGATTTTATGAAAAATAAGGAAGTTTAATAAAAATAGATTAGGGAAACATTTCCATATAACTTGAAAAAAAATCAAAAAACATTTCAGAATTCTAGTTAATGATATTTAATCACCTTGTCTGTGTTATATAAACTTTTACAGCTAACATGCAAGAACTCAGACTGAATCCAAAAGCCTTGAAAACTTGACCTACTCAAGCAATTTTTCCTCAAAGAAATGTAAAGGTTTTATTCAAACTTTACCCCCTCATAAATTCTGAGTTCTAATATGTTATAAGAAAATTAAATCCTTTCAGTGAAATGTTTGCGATTTTTATTTCCAAATTAACTGCCAAGCACAAAAATAGGAAGATACACAAAAGGCATAATACAGAATTACAAAAACTCATATAAACTATATTATTCAGTTAAAAGGTCATTTTACTTTGCAGTTAAGATGAAATTCCCTTTTTGTACACACTTAATACATGCTCAAAATATACATTAAAATGTTCAAGCTTTATAGTCATAAGACTCAGTATCATAATCACTTAAACAGAATAGCCTGACAAGTTACTGACTATTCAATATTTGCTTGTAAATTGCATGGAACAAAGTAATAGAACTTATCCTGCCTTTTGCTAAATATAGGCTACAGGGCAGACTGAGAGGAATATACATAAACTGTTTTCACTGGTTTAGACAATTTATATTTTGGAGTTGCAGGGAACAAACCACAATATGGCCCGACTGGATACAAAATATACATATGCACGGTTCCATTTGATATTTTTCATTTCTCTCATCAGAGCCTTACTAAGCAATAGCCTACTTACTGTGTTCTTTGAAGCAAATTATCTATTCTTACAATACAGACTTTTATAACATGCCAAACGTACTACTTACATGATCACTAGTGTTATTTCTCCACCTCAGATTCAAAGACAGTAAAGCACCTAGTCAAATGCTTAAATCATCTAACTTAATGCTCCAATAGGGAACACTGTTTATTAGCAGCAAACAGAAATACAATACAGCCAATATTTCAAGCATCTTCCTTTCACCATCAAAACAATTAGACAACATGTCTAAAAACTCAAACAAATAAAACCCCCACAACAACAAAAAAAAAATCAAAAGAATCTACAAAAGCTATTATTCTTACACCCATTACACTACTGTAGGGAATGATCTGCAGACATTACAACTGACTGAGCACTCAGTAACAGGATTTATGTTTAGTCATATTTTGTTCAATGTGATGCTTTAGATAAAAATCTGCTCATCAGTCCTGCTGCTGAATGCATCTCAAAAAGCTGATGTATCCACTTTCTATTATAGTTACTGATTCCAGCAACAAACGGTTCCAACACTTGTAAAATACAGGATTAAAGTAGTTACACCCAAGATGATAATCAATTCACAAAAACAAGCAACTGGAAAAAAAAAGATGTCAGCAGTAGAATTTACAAGGCCATTCATTATCCCCTTGAGCTATTAAAATGACATAATTTAACTGGTTCATTGGCCCGCTGTGCGAGAGTTCAACACTGGTAAGTTACCTCTGGGCTTCTAACACTCTGTTCAGCAGAGTGATGCCTGTGCCCTATAGCAAGGAAAAACTAACGTTGACCTAAGAACACCTTGCAGCCAAATCAGCAGAGTTACGTGCAAACCTCAAACAACAAGATGAAAGCACTATAAAGGCGCAATGGGAGCAAACAGAGGAGAAAAGTGCACTGGGTGTGCTACAGCGTGAAAGGATCTGAATGATCACACTCTGCAGTCTGGACCATATAACATAAAAAAGACTAGAGGTATACTGAATAAGGAAGCTTTCTCTCAGAAAGATTTAGAATAGGAGCAGTCAACCCCATGATAGGATAATGAGACAAAACAGAAGAAAAAAAAGAATAGAAGTAATAACTGTCAAACAGATGTCTGAGTATCATTATCCAGTACTTTCATTTGCTATGGCCACCAAGGAATCTCAAGGATTTCTCTGAAACAGAAACAGTGGTTTCGTGTCCAGTTACTGATCATCAGTGACATGGGATATATTGATAAGGTTGGGGAAAAAGAAAAAAATGTGTCACAGAAACATTTTAGCCTTGTGACAAAATAATGTCTGTCAGCCAAGCTTCTTGTGCTTTTAAGAATAATGTGACTAAAAAAATATCTAACTGCCATATTTCAAGTCAGGCTTCTGTTCCACTCTGTGGTCAGGAAATAGCGCCTCTTGTGCAAAAAAAACTTGTAGATGCCAGAACTCCATGTAGATATTTCAAGAGAAAGGGGCTAACATTTCATGTGGTCATACAGGACAAGATCTACACCTGCTGGTTTGGAGAACTACCCTTAGAGAGGACTATAATTTTGCTACTTCAATGCTAATACCTTACTTCTAAAATGAAATCAAGAAAACAGAAAACATTAAGTTTACTTACATCTTTGATTACCTAAGGGGCTTGAAGGCATACAGGATGTAAGGAAAAGAACAACTGTCCTATGTACAAGGTGCCTGAATACTTACGTTAAAACTCTTAAAAATAACTAGAATTCATATTTCCTCCTCTAGGAAGAGAAGAAGTCATAAGCATTTTTGTGTTGTCAGTTAGGCATTACACACACAAATAACTGCTGTGCATTTGGATTTAATGATTTAAAATAATGCAGAAGTCACATACAAGATATCCAAGTATATGCATGAACAGACAATTAACCAAAAGGAAATCTTTATGTTAACACCTCACAGAAATTGGAAAGAAAATTCATAGGAGCAAGAAAAACACTTTTCATTTACATTATAAAAGCTAAACTGATTAGCACAGGGAAAAATTAGTAAAAATTGCTCCAGACAGGGAAAACATCTTGTGATAAAAGCCTACCTGATTTGCAACAGAATTTCCCTTTTTTGTACAAAGTAGTAAAGATTGACAGGCACCTTAAGATATTCCTTTCACTAGAAGGAAAAAGCTGAATGTTCAGCCACTTAAGTACATTCAGGAATCTGTAACAAGTTCAGCATGAATACCTTGGACAACAAATGCCTAGGAAAAAGTCTAGTAATACTGATAAAAGAATTAATCAAAAACGTATCAGAAGTAGTCAGGTGAAAATAATGCAGCCTCCATAACTAGTTTTCACATACAGAGAGGAAAATCAGGTAAACAAGGGTAAAAGTGATATCATCTATCCTATTCAGTAACAGACATCAGGTGCTTGTGAACACTGCAATCAAAAGGAGCCAGAATCGGTACAGCACAGTTATCAGAACGATTAAAGCTAGTCCAAGTAAGAACGTCAGTACTGTGTATACCTGACCAGTAAAATAAAAACTAAAGAACTGCAATAACTGAAGATATGGAACTAGAGATGACAAACATTGTTTCTATTACTTTTCACTGAAATTCAAGGATTTCCTCTCTTTAAAAATCACAAGGTGGAGATAATGCAGCACCATACATTAATGATGCAATATCCTGGAAAGTATAATTCCTGGTTCTTGAAAGACTACAATATGGCTGATCTAACAAAGATTTCACTACAGCTTTTCAAACAGTGCTACAAGCAAATTAACTAAATTATTATCAATAATATTGTTTATTAAAGTAGGAATACACTAGTAATATTTAGAAGACAGTGTCAATACAGAGAGGGTCAGCTCAGCATACAAAAAGAACTGATAGAGGATAGAAATAAAAGAAATCTGAGGTTAGTGGAAAAGACAAGCATAAAAAGTTTGAGATTGAAGAAACATCCAGGAGACCTTTTAGGAAGTTAAAAAAACTTTTTAAGAAGTGAAAACCCTGCAATTCACACTTCAACACAAAGCATTGTAGTGAGGGTTTAGAATATACACATAAATATATAAAAATGCTTTTATTCATTATGACCATATAAAAGACAAAATCACTAAAAACTTTGAAAATTACAGAAGTAACTGAAAAAATAAATTTGAGAAGGAACAACAACAGAAAAATTGAAGAAAAATAGTTTGGTGGTTCTAGTTCCTGTTCCTAAAGTTAGTTTATCTGCACATATAGTATAAATAAACTAGACAGTAGTGATAATGTAGTAATACTGATGGTATAGTGACGATTTAAACTTTATCCTTCAAAATCAAGTCAAAAAGATTTGGCTTTTTTAGTTCTTATCAGGTAGGAATTACATAATTACTCAAGACAATATGGCAATTCCTTCCTTTTATCTTTTTTCCCTTGCTGATAAGTAAGAAACAGCACTAAGAGCCGAAAACATTTCAATTGCTTCAAGCATAATGAAGCAGTAATTTCCAGTGAATATTCCAAAAGAGTATTTTATCATTCACGTATTTTAAAATAAAATCTTTGTTATATTTTAGCAACTTTCATAAGACGCCATAACTCCAAAGACTTCCTTTAGGAAATTAATCTAACTTGCAAAAAAAATCTTTACCATTCTGAGAAGAAAACCAAGAAAGCTTCAGTGAGTGATTTTCTTTCTTCTGAAGAGCCATTTTTATATAGAGATTAATTCAGAAACATAATACATTACAGATAACATCATTTTCTAAAGTTGCCTGACATTTCTCATTAAAAGGTCAACTTTAAGTTGCTTACAATGTTGCCAAAAATAACTTTTTAGGGTAAGTCTTTCTAGAGATGAGTACCTTCGCAATAATGCTTCCATGTAGGAAAAATAAATTTCACTGAAACATCCACTTATGATAGTGACATAAAAGAAAATCATATACATAAAAAAATGTTCAATTAAAGACAAAATGCTTTCATTGTTTTATGTCAGAAGTGTTTTTCTGTCAATTTCTGTCCCATCCCAAGTTACACATTCTGGAAGCTGAGTCTGGGGATGAGGAAAGAAAATTTGTTCAGCATGTTCAGACTGTTATCACTCATTTAAAATTTCTAAATTTTTTTATTTATAACTTCTACGTAATACTTCTGAGAACTCCGTTCTCCTCAAATTTATTTAAACCTACTTAAAATCCCTCATGCTGTTAAGTTTGCACAGGAGTACTTCCCACAGAGCAAGTAAACATGATTCAGCTTATGATTACAAGGGTTTACTTGGCCTTCCCAGGCACCATGAAGCTTTGACATAGAAAGTGGAATGAGGAAGGCCAAGTCAAATGAGAAGGCTCAGTATAAAAGGGATCAAAAAGCAGGAACAGAAGGAAGTGGAAGGGAAGTTTGAAAGGAATGGACTTGAATAGTTCGAAGCTGGATCAAAAAAAAAAGAAATTAAAAGAGGGGCAGCCATGCCCACAAAATCATGCCTCACCCAAAACTGAAACCCACTGAGAGTATGTGCGCTGTACACATCACTTTCATTAACCGGTACATCAAGAACAGCCTGTAGAGTTTGGCTGATGAATCACATGAAGGTCATCATCCTAACATGTAATAGAATCTGGGGTTTTGTTTAAGTATTGTAGGAATTTAGAAGAAAACCACAGTTCTTGCAAATTTTGCAAAGCCATACATAAATAAAAAGTTAACAAGCACAGGAGTAAGACTGTCTGTCTAAATTCTACTATTTTGCATGAGTAAACTCCAGCTGTCTAAGTTTCAAAACCATTTTTCCAAAAAAAATCCTATCTTATCCAGTGCCCACCAGTGATGTTTTTGAATAATGAAGAAATTGTTTGTTTACAGAAGTTCTATGTTGTTTCATGTAGAATTGGGAAGATGTACAGAGAATGACATAGATAGCTGAAGGAAAAGTAGGTCTCCGTTAAGGAAACGACATTTTTTTTTTGATCGTTACTGATGAAAACTTCTTAATTGTTGAATAATAGCCATGAAACTTAATCTAAAACTTTTCACAAGTCAAAATTTGGTTTCTTTACTTCATGATGCCTAATTTGAGATTCACACAAACAGCAAACTTAGAGACAGGCAACGGATGTTCTGTTTTCAAAGAGTTATATATGCTCAATATTTCAGAAACAAAACCCAACATTTTAGTCTTCTTAGGTTGACCACTGAGAAGAACATTCTCTCCCCAAACTCTGTGCCTCTTATTTACATCCACAGAATGGAGATCACACCACCCCTTCTCCTAATAGTGTTGTAACAAAGCAGATCAACATCTATTCTAACCAGCACAGCTCTTCCATAATATCTTAGAAAAACTGACAATTTTACTGCAGGTATGAGTTCAAAAAGCATGCAATAAAGAGATAAAGACACATTAAACAATGAGGAAAAGGATGGTATCAGTTAGCTGCGTTTCATAAATGCTGCTGGGAACTAATAGGGAAAGGCAGAATCATGTATTTGAAACTTATGAAAATGAAAATGTTGACCAAGTCTGAAGATTCCCAGTCCAAGTTTCTCTGACATTTCACAACTTGCATCACAAGTAATAACCAAAAAATTCCACAAATGAAACCCTATTTCTATATATAAAAACAGTACATTCATCTACTAAGACACCTTGCTTATTATCAGCATGTAGAAAATTCTGATAATTGCTTAAAAGCAATGCTTTGTACTTCTCATAAATTTCTACTAAACAAAACAGGTTAAAAATAAAGAAATAATGAAACAAAACATAGCAATGGTATCCTAAATTTAGTCACAGAACGTATAAAATGTCACAATAGCCTAAAAGATGAAAAGTCTAAACATGTTCTGATAAACCTGTTAGAAAATGAGAATGGAAAACTACATTTCAACTCACATAGTCACTGAAAAAATAGGTTTAGCTTAAGTATGAAAAAGATGCAATTTATCTTGATGACAGTAAATCTACTTTGTCGATGCAGTTCTAAAGCAGGTGTAACGGAAAATTAATTACAATTGGTTTTAGGAGCATATGAATTGCTTATACATACACAGATACACATTATAGATGCACATATATACATATTGCATATATTTATACACAAAATGTTAATATTACTAGGAATAGAAAATTTGCCTATTTCTCTCATTCTATATGTTCCACTTACTCTTGTTGCCAGCTAGAGGGAGGAAAAATAAAAAAACTCCAAACACATGTTTTTCCCTACAGAAGGAAAGTTATTAGCCCACATAGCACCAGAAAGAGTCCAAAGGGAAACTTAGCTGACCTTATGCTGAATAAACAGGAGTTAGGAAACTCTGTTTCCTGCCCTTTCTGAAATTTTGCTTGCACCCCACCATACCAAACAAGTAGGTCAAGATAAGAAATAGTGAGAACTAGTTCAGGCAGCATCTTGCAAAACTAAACACTTAACTGGGCTTGCAATAGGCTAGAAGGGCACAATAGTCTGACTATCCCTGAGAAAAAGCAGTAACTTCCACCTACTTCCATTGTTCCTCCCATCTGAAGGTCATACAAAATTTCTTTACCTAGCTTTTGATAGGTTCTAACAATAAGAACATGAGTTCTGAAGACATGGAATACGAGTAAACAATCCTCTCTGATGCCTAAAGAACGTGGTCCTCCATCTTCAGCAATTAATTGTAACCAGCAATTATACAAGAAAAGCTTTCAATATTGATTTCTGGGGATTGAGAAGACAAAGTCAGGAAAACAGGAAAAAGAAAGAGAAAGATACCTTTTCTACCTAAAGTCTGCTACCTGCCATTATGCTAAAGGTCTTGAACAGATTCCTTTCCTTAAATAACATATTGCGTGTTACTATGATGAGAGCAAAAGCAAAGCAGTATTTGGGAAAAAAAAAAGGGAAGTGTGTAAAGATCTTTATTTCCTGTGGGAGTTTATGCCAAAATTTGAAATAATGTTTTGATTTAATTTCTAGGACAAGCATCTTTTATTTATGAATAGTATTTTCAAACTTGTAACACTATCTTAAGTGATCAGTAGGAAAAAGAAAAAAAATGAAAGCCTGAGAGCCTTCGAGCCTCTCTCAAACTTCTTCGAGCCTCTATCAACTGGATAGTTTTGATATGTTTTTCTCTTTAGCCTAACTTAAAAGGTTTTGAAAGCACAGGAGTCTACTCAGTCCAAGGAAAATCAGATGTATACAGTTTAAGATCACTATATAACTTTAAAGTAAGCAGTGCTATCTTTTAGCTTCTCTTTGGTATGTTTCAGCCATGAATCATTCATGAGTGAGCTTAATGAAAGGAGAGCTATTTCACCAACTGCTAAGAAATGGAAATGTTCATCATCCATTCAGCAAGCTCGTGTTTTCTTGAAAATCACCTGTAACATGAAAACTTTACTTTTCCAGGTCTCTCTTCCTCTTACATTCAATTCACAGGAGCAGCCTCTAGGCAAATAAATGAAAACTGGGGATTCAAGAAGGTAAATAGCAAAATAAACTGTCATGCCTTTCACCTTCCCTTCTACCTTACCTCACAAAGGAAAGACAGATAATTCCTTTATCAAGTCTTTAGGACAAAAATACTGATTTGTTGTTCTATATTAATAGTCCTGCCTATATGTGGAATTGCTTAGAATATCAACTGTGTACTGAACTCACACCTTTGCTCTACCTTCACAAACTCTGAGGGCTTACCTATGCTTCAGTTGCTTCCCTAAAATCTGTATATAATTAGTGCTAAAATTATCATACTTTAATTATGAAAGTCACATGCTTTTTTTCTTCTGTACTGTTACTGTATTTTGAAAATGCAGACATTTAGAACTCAAAAATCTAACAAAAATTGTAAAATACTTCACAACTACCAAGGTTAGAATGTCACATATTGCTTGTCTCTAGTACACTGCAAGACCACTGAGAAACCATGACATTCATTTTCACATTTTAGTATTCACAGTCAGGCTATTTGTTTTGCTAGTTAATAGTAACAACAGGAGCAAAAAGCGTGGGAGAAAGGAGGAGGGGGGAAAAAAAAAGAAAACTGAACTCAGTTACTTCCACAGCAACTAGGTCTTTTTTTTTTTTTCTTTCTTTTTGTTCATAAAGCTGCAGGCTGCAGTACTTGTGTGTTATCATGTAAGAAAAAATAAGATTAGCCAACATGTCAAGAAATAGTTTTCAAGATACCAGTAATGCTTCTAAGTATGGCTACCTACTAAGCTGAGAAGAATCCAGAGCCCAGAATGTCAAATTTAGACTAAAGAACTATAACGTTTTAAAAATGAATCTTCAAATAGACCTACTGAATACAACTACTGATAGTTGAAAAAAACCATAACCTAGATTTAAACAAAGGCTTTAAAACAAGTCACCAGAATGTATCAGCCAATAAAATATCTTTTTATTTATTTTTATATGTTTTTTTCTATCAATTAATCATCAACCAAAAGTCACACTGGAATTATAAATATTATACAGTAACCATTCCCTTGCCCTTCACTCAACAAACAACTAGAGTGTGTTTAGTATAATGAAAAGTACTTGTGCCTGCTAATGTGTTACTAATTAGTGTATCTATATCTAAATGTATAAATATGTATTCATATAAACATATATTTATGAATATATATTTATACGCAAACTCACTGCGTGCTTGGATTTGCATTTTCGGTACAAAATACTAAAGTTATGTATCATTTCTAAATTTAGCTTATAATTTTATCTAGGTCCAGACTAACTCCTGTTGAAATCCATGAGGAAAAAAACCCAACACCAAAATGCTTCCCCAACAAACCTTTCTCAGTCTCTCTGCAAAATTATAGCATGTTAAAACTATCCTTATCCATAATAAATACCACCTTATTTATTTCTGCTAGAGAAGTATTCATCAGCAAAGTTGCCAAGAATGAGTTGATTATGGCCAGAATCTTCGGAGCACCAAATTGCTATGCATTCCTCAAATCTAAAACTTGCAATTGTGCATTTTTTATTGTTTCTAAAGAACATATCTCAGAAAGCATCAAAACTTGGACAATTTCTCAGAAATTGTTGTAGTGTTGTTGTTATGAAAAATTCACAGGGTAGGTCTTCCATAATTAGCATACTGGTTTCCAAACATTTAATTCCTTCTCTATCTTCTCCACTGTAAAGAGAATTTCTTATCCATGCTTCCAAGGATCTATTTCAGGCACTATCAATCCTCCTAACCTCACAAGCTGTGTCCCAATATCTTCATATGGCCAAAAGCCAAAAGGAATGCACTATTTACCTGAGAGAAATGAAGGAAAAGAGAATTCTGGGAGCAGCTCAGGAGCATAAGATGACAATAGCGCTTTTCAAGCCCCACCACTTTGCTGTGAAAAAGAACTGAAGCGCTGCCCAGGTCCCAGAGACAATCGGTTCATCTCAGCCTCAAATGCCAGAAATAAGGATTACTTAGCATAATGGCACACCACTACTGCTTCTCACATGACAATCACGACAGAGAACCTTCACCTGAACCACCTGGAAGCTGAAGAATATTCAGAACAAACTGGTCACATTTCTGTATTTCATATCTGGCCTTCATATACACCTATTCTGGTGATCTTATCTCCAACTCGTATTTGCTCCATTACATTTCATTCCAGACCGACTGCTTCTTTCTTTTCAGCTATCAGCTTTGTATCTTCTCTTTTTTGTATACAGTGCAATCAATTTTCCTTGGTAAGTACACAAAACCAGCCTCCTTCAAAGCATTTTTAGCTGCCTTTCAAGAGGAATCACAAGGCAGATGCCAACAGAATTTCTAACAGAACCAACTACCAATCGATATTTTAAATGGTCTGATACGTTCTGCAGCACAACTCCTTGGGACAGAAATCAACTAGTTTTGACATACAACATACAATAATGTATTACTCAAATTCAGGGATGGAGATACCTAGCATATTGTTTTATATACATGTTTGTAAGAAAAACTTTTTCAAATTTAATACTTTTTCCTAGAACTAGATATACCAGTAGCTATCAGCTGCCTTCAAATATTACAAAGAACACAAACCTTGATTATAGTTTTCTGCCTAAAATTTTTGATCACTGCAAAGACCTTAATTAAAAAGTAGGTATCACTGATGTTAACTGGTGAACATATTAATATTTTTCTTTTTACTTAGAATATTTTTGAGCTTCATATCTTAAGAAATTAATTATAAACCACAAATACTAAAAAGTCTTATAATGTCAACGTAAGAGAAAAGAACTAGTTAGCAAAATATTTTGCTAATGTGCATTAATGTGTTGCTAGCAAGTTTACTGAAAGGTATTTCTGAAGCAGATCAAAAATGCTCAGTTATGAAGAGTGGCAGATGTACACGGATAAACCCGCCAGAATTACTTGACAGTGCTGACAACCAGAACTTAGTGTGTCAACTGTGTCAACATATTGTCTGATTTCTGAGGGGGGGGAAACAGAGGAGAAGAAGAAAAATAGGCAACCAGAAGCCAGGCAACAAATACTAAACTTCTATATGCATATGAGTTGCATTTTTACCAATGTAACTAAACAGTTGCCAGCTATCAATAGCACGGTCTCAAGACTTCTTTGTCAATCTGTTAAAAATAGGAGCAATCAACATCAACCCAGATTACATTCTTGTATGCAAAATTCTGGGTTTTCTGAGTCTCTGAAATCAGACTTATTCCAGCTGGTGCTGAGAGTACTATAAGTATTTGCTTTCAGTTGAACAGGAAAATATCAGGTCAAATTCACAGAGAAGAAAACAAGTTTCCAAATTTACATATTGGCTAATATCTCAGCTTTGCAAAACCTTAATTTTAAAATCAAAGAAACTTTCTTTAGAAACATTTCTCTGCTTTTTTTTCCCCTAGTGATGACTAAATATCTTGCAAGTTTAATTTGTGACAATTTACAGTCACAATAATAACTTTAATGAAATGCACAACTTTATCAGTGACCAAACAACAGAAATAAGACCATTTACTTTTGTTTTTCCTACTAATTGAAATTTATCAGAATTTGTAATGGCTTACATGTAGACAATTTAACTAAAAGAATACTTGCAAATTGAAACACATTTCCCACTCCAAGAAATGGCTGGGAGCTATATTCACTAGCATTTGTGCTCTGTGCAACATAGTTTCAGCAGGCATCTTGTGTCTAAAGTATAATCTCTCTCCAGGCTTCAGTGCTTCAGAGACACTGACCAGCGGTTCACCAGAAGCCACTCCGCCTTCGTTTAGGGTAGCCAATAAAAAAATAGCAACTCTCCCTTTAAACAGAATGAAGCAGCAAAATGAAATTTCAAGGCTGGCTATAATGTGCCCTCTTTGAATGAGACTGGAAAGTGCACAGGAATGCACATATTTAACTTCAACAGTCTCTTAAAGTAATGGGGGGATGGGTGTTTCATAGGTTTTTTATTCTCTAATATTGTCAACCTAGATGTTATTCTTCCCATACTGATAAGTTAAAAATGTCCGAGTGTTTATACTCTGTTGCGAAAGCACTTACCTGAAGAGAAAGCATATATGAATGATTTCACTGTACTTCAAAAACAGAAAATTTTTATTTGTCCGAGGCTAAAAAAGCTAACCTAGAAGAAATTTGAGATTCACTTCACCTTGTAAAGATATAACTGCAAGTGCACACTCTGCTTTTTTCAACTTAAAATGGATTTCACACCATGACAGGTTTCATTCTGCATTAAAATTGCAAATCTTCTATGTGGCCCAGTTTCAGCTGCAATTGATCTGCTTTGTCGTCACAGGAAAAAAAAAAGAAACAAACAAAAAACCCCACACAGTGAAGGGCACTGCAGCTTTAAATATTTCAGAGCTATGTAGCTAGTAAATAGACTCCATTGCAATATGGCTCTGAAGGTCGTGTCCTATTGTCTCTTTTCTCTGCAAATATTTTGAACAGCATAAAATGGTTTATTTTATACAATACCTCCCTGCCATTTCTAAATCACGTCAATTGTATTAGGCATTTCCTTACTGGAAAGGACAGATACTCCATACACACCCACGCTGCTTCTACATGTATTCAAAACGTTCACTGTGAATATAACAGCAGAGTGTATGTATCAGATGTATAAAGCTTTTCATATATATACCTTATGTGAACAGACTCCACGTTAAATCCCACCACAACATAAGGACAATCAGTTATTTCAGTGGTGATAAAATAATTAACTTGATTTCAGGTCAAGAAGCATTTTTGGTTAAAATTAACAGGCCGGTTAGAAAGCTGAAACCAGAGATTTTAACATCATCTACTTCTCACAAACAGGAGAATATGAAAAAAAAATTTCTAACACACAGCACGAAGTGTATGTAGTTCGCCAAACCTGTTTTTCATGTGAAATGCCATTACTTTTCCCATGCTAAATAAAAAAAGCCAGCAAAAACCCCAAAAGTCCTGTCATATTTAAGAATAAGTTACAAGAAAAATAAGACTATAAATGCTAAGCTAGAATCTGGAATCTTTGTGTATGCACTCCCTAGGATCAACCTCACTTCTTTCATACAAGGTGAGAGATGCCTCTCAGATACAACAGTAATGTGAAATACACCCCTGCAAAAAATACCACTTTGTAATAGCTGTCACCATGTAGAAGGTGCGTGTAATCATTTACCTGAAAAGGCAACAGATTGTTGCCGTTGTCCGTCCTGAACGCGTTGTCTTCCATCCAGGATTTGGGGGTTAAGGGTGCAGCCCGTGGGAACTTCGGAGGGGCAATGACATTGCTGGAGAATGGTTTTTTAAGGGGTGAGATGGGATTGAGGGGGGAGGGTACACCGACCCCCACTCCCACGCCGACCCCCACTCCAACTGCCCTTCGAGGGTCCCTACCAGCCTGCAGCCCACCCCAAGGGTTGGAAGGTGTACTCCAAGCTGCGTTTTGATGGTTATTCCAGCTGGAGGAGGAAGAAGAGGAGGCAGAGGAGGAAGACGGTTTGCTGGTCATGATGGGCTGATGGCTGTAAGCAGCATTTCTCTGGGCAAAAGGTGCCTGATTAGGGCTTACAGGTGACCTCCGTTGCTGCTGCTGCTGCTGAGCTTGCTGCTGCTGCTGCTGCTGATGTTGGTGGTGCTGAGTCTGAGCTAGGCCAATTTGAGGCGAGAAAGTGCCACCAAATACAGGGTTGACATGGTGTGGAAAATTCTGGAAAAGCATTGTCCCATTCACTGGAGTAATCCCTTGGAAAAAGCTATCATCCACTGTGTTTGTGGTCCCGGTAGACCAGGTGCTGCCAAAGGAGGGAGACAAGGAGGTGCCGGCTGCAGGTTCTTGTTGAGGCTGGTGAAAGCTCAAGCCAGGCAAAATGGGAGACTCCATCTGCATCTTCTCCTTGCTATTTTGGGAAGGAGCCGATGTGCCGATACTAGTCACTGAATTGTTGTCTTCTGGTTTGGGTGTCTCCGATGAGATGGGTGTAGAGGGGGCTTCTGCTGAGTTTGGATCTTGCTGCTGCTGCTGCCGCTGCTGCTGGGGCTGGGCTTTGCTTTTGTCCATCAGTAAATCATCCTGCATGGTTTGCGCAGCTGAAACAGTAGGGGAAAAAACCACAAAGACAGATTATTAACATTGTCATTCATACCACAAACCAGCCTGTTTCGATTTTGCCAGCCAAAAATCTCGTCCTATAGCTAGTGCTATGCTACAGCAAATTGCAAGGCAAAGCCGTAATCTTCCCCCCTCCCCCATTTAGGAATATGCAACCTTTGATCGTGCTAGATAGCCTTTAAAATATTTTTAAGATGCTTCACCCTTTTTGATGCCTTGTTTCCCTTCAGTCTAAATGAGAGATGTGCTTATAGGGCAGAGATATACAGCAATTTCGCCACGTCTCTTTTCTCTTACACCGGAACTCAGAGCTCTCACCCTGCAATGAGAAACTGATTCTGGTTCCTGTTTTTCCAAGCACCCTCCTCCTCCTCCACCTCCTCCCCCTGGTTATTTGCATACGTCAATAAATACTGCTGCGTCCTTCAGCAAGGTTAAAAAGACACCAGTCTTCGTTCTTCTCCACCCCCTAATAGAAAAATTAGGGGACCTTTAAAGGAGCCGGGTACCGATTTTCCTTAATTAGCAAACAAGCTTTCAATTATTTCAGTTTATCAGAGAGAAAGCACACGCGAAATCTCGCACTGATAGGGGAGCGGTTCTAAGCGGCACAATCGTTTTCTGGCCTTTTTCCGCCGCACAGCTCGCTGCCTGCTCGGGGCATGAGGAGCGGCAGCAGGGGGGCCGGGGGGAACGTGGAGACGCTTCGTGCAGAAAGCCACCGACGGGTGCTATATTTGCCTTCAGTGACCTTACGATCTCCCCGTGTAAAACGCTACTTTACATCAAAGCAGTCCTTTGCTTAAAGGTACTCCTCTAGCTGCTGTATTTCTATGTATATGAAATCATCAATAATTTGTTCACTGGAGAAAAAATACTGTCAAAATGAGCAGATGTAAGAGGTATTACTAGACTACGATGTTTCTGGTGCTTTCACAATGAAAAATAAAACTGGGGCAAATGGAAGTACTTAAAATGTTGACATGCCACATTTTAAAAGCCATCTTTATATGCATAAGACAAAGACCACTGATGCAAATTATTTGCTAAAACAATATTTAAGTTTAAACTTTAAAAAGTAAATGTACGTAGAATGGTTGTGTCTTACATCTGCTAGAAAAGGTGCTTCATATGAAATATATCATATAATTTGATTATTATTTTGAAACACAATAGTACTAATGCATATATATCAATGAACTACAATTATATGAAACTGGAACAGGAACCTCCACATTTTGCAGACTTTTCGTCAATTGAAGAGAATGTTTTAAATCTCAAAAGTATTTGAAATGAGCAAAAATCACTGTGACTGTGTCAAAGATTGTCATTGCTAAATGCCTAATTGCATTTCTGTTGAGCTAATCATATGACATGTACATCATTCCTTAGACTGTACAATCATTCCTTAGATTGCATTTTTCGGATTGTTGTTTTAATGTTACAAAGTAAAGCCAAAACAATTAACCGTTTAAGAAAGGTGGCAAAGAGGAAATTGACAATGCTCTCCTTTCTGACATCAACAGTTTTCAGATGGTCCCTGTGTATCTTTAGAATTTCTTGGGGGTTTTTTTTCTTTTTTTAAATCTCTTATGAGGCATGCACACACTTTTTAGCTAAAATGAATGTCAGGACATGTTTCTGCTCTCCATTAAGTTACTGCTCATGCTCTATCTTATTTACCCATTTAATACGTAAACTGAACAGCAAGGGTTCATCAACAGACTATGCAGTGAGACAATATCTAGGCAAGTTCCTAATAAGAACGGAGTAAGCTACTGCATCTGTAACAGGCAGCTCTGCTGCTGCTGCTGGGGGTTCAGAAAACCTTGCAAGACAGTTTAAAGCAATACTGCAGTAAGCCCATAATATACCAAGCTCTGTGTAGCTTTCCATTAGCTTTATTTCTATCAAAATCACTAATACTCCTAAGGATGCATAAAATGACTACAGATTCCACATCAGAGAGAGGAAAAATATTGTATGTATCCCTCCCCTGGTTCTGAGCTATCAGTAGTAAAATATATTTAGAGAGAAAAACATAGCAGCTGAAATGTTAAAATTCTGTCGACAATAAAGCATATTTACATCAGTTAGTCACCAGGTTATCTATAGTGGCTAGCACAGCAGTTGCTTCAGATATGTACCTTGGCTTGGCGAGCTGTTTTTGAACTTTATCCTAAGGACTGTAATCCAGTCATTTTCACATTGCTTCTTAAAGGTAAAAATCACTGCACAATTCTTGTCAAGGTCAAGACCTACCTTTAATGAATTAAGTCATTCTGAATGGAAAAACACTGAATAATAAATGACTTTGAAAGACAGGCCAGCCAATGTCTAATGTTGGACTAGTATGCAGTACCTCTTGATTACTTGCTGGTGTAAGTATTTGTACAAATTTACAATCCAGTACAGGAAATCTATATCCCTATAGCAATACCAACTCCATTTGCATGCAGTAACCCATGCAGTCATCACAGAAATTTTTAAGGAACGGTTACCTTGGGGTTTCCTGTATTTAAAGATCAACAAAATGACAGTATACTTATTTTCTTCTCTCAGGTTTGGTATATGACAAATAGTCGACCACTCTGGCAAGACAACTGGAAGCTTTCAGCGCATGCTCTTCGAAGGAATCTTGGGGTTTGAAGTCTTATCTATAGATGGCATTTCACTGCTGCCTATCCTGAAAGGAAGAGGGCTCAAAAGGAAAACTGTGTGTACACTCCCTCTCTCCAGGGAGTACTGCTGCAATCTGAAACACCAGCTCTGAGAAAATAATTATCTGTCAGACTGATCTGAAAGTAAGTAACTAAAGAGCTTTTAACAGTTTAATTTGTACCTGCATCAAATGACTACCTATTCAGAACAATCAGCAAAGAAATAGTTCTAGTATTTCCAAATATGCTTCCCAACTATGCTTCCAGATTTCTAATATAAGAAACTAACTGTAAGCTCATACCATCTATAAAATACACAGCTATTACAAAGGAGACTGTGTCATGTTGCTTAGCTGAAGAAATATTAGATATTCACCTGTCATAATGTAACTACTAAAAATATTCTGACACTTGAACGCAAATAAGTTCAGCATGAAAATTTAAAACAAAACAGCACATAGGCAAAAAGTTATATTATTTCAATAGTTTCAAACTTCCAAGGTACAACTTTTTCATTTCACAGTTGTTGATACTACACTGAAAATTATACCAAAAAAATAAACTACTCAGAAAAAAGGGAAGGTACAAATTTTGCTGTTTAACATTCCATCTACCCTGTACATTTCAACTACCCATTCAACTACCTTCCTTCCACTATCCACATATCTCCAACCTCAACATCAGTACACAGCCTTACAGGAGTTCCTCTCGTAAGATATTAATATTTTGATGAGTAAGTTAAGTCAGGTAGAGTTCTCAGAACTTAATTTGCCAGCACTTATGTTCTGTCTTGTACTGGTCCATAAATTATTCTGGATATTTATTCTGGGTAATTATTCATAATACTAACTATTCAGGACCAAATACTAATGCTTGTATGGAAATTACATAGTTGAAATCAGAAGCGTGAAAATCTCAGTGTTTAATGAACATGCAGGCTGATTTTTCAAAGAATGAAATATGCATAGCTTTATAGGTCAAAGAGAGATGACTAAAGCTGAGAAAGGTAAATTAAGGCAGTTGAAAATGGGTTGTTAAAACACTTATGTCTCTACTTTCTATAGTCTGTTTACATTGGACTGTATGGTCTGCTTGAATTAAATCAATGCCATAATTAAGAGTTTCTCAACACTTGCTCTAACCTGTTTGTGCTACTCTGAATCATTAAGGGCAGGAAAACTGTTTTCTTACAGCAGCTGGAAAACATCTCATTTGTTGAAATATTCCAGCTATCACAGGGCTGGCTCTAGGCCTTCTATACCCCTCCTTTATGTCTCTGTTTACTTCTGGGTTATTGCTTTTCAGATGATGTGAGGATTCATGTGGAAGGGGCCGCACCCTTACTGTCACTGCTTCCCAGGAGACACCTTCACTTTGTAGATCAATCACTAAGATAAGGAGAGTGCTCAGTATGATATTCACAAATGGAGCACTCCAGAACCAAAGAAAATCAGGATGTAAAGACAGTGCTTGATCAACTAGCCACTAGAGTAAAACCACTTTTTGTTTCCACCAGCCAACTCTTGTAACTGCCAGCTGTATCAGAACACGAGCTTAATTCAATCTGGTATCTGAGTTACTTGACCTGGGCCAGTTCCAAATAAACAAATGTAAGAAAGGCCAAAATAAGCCTAGCTAACTCAATTAACATTGTATTAAGTCTATTTTTATTTTATGAAATTCGTTATGAAGCAATTTAAGCCTACTATGACTAACAAACCATGCTAGTCTTTTCTTCTAGAAAGTGAATATTCCAACTAGCTTGAAGGTTAAAATGAAGTATTATGGTACTGAAAAATATTTTTATTATAGAAACATTTTTCTCCGTTTAGATTTGTTTCATTTTAGCTTAATTGAGGGCTCCCTATCTTTTTGAAGGTGGAATCAAGTAGAAAAAAAAAGCCTCATCTTGTAATTTAATTTTACATGTTACTATCATAGCAGTTATTTTTTTATGCAGTTTTGCCAAAATAGAATACTTCCATATTGCTAGGTTACTTAGCTTTGTTGAAAACAGTGAATAATTCCAACAGTCTTAATGTTGGAGATCAAAAGAATTGTATTAAAGTACTGCTCCTTGATTATTCATTCTCTTTTTCAGGCCTTGATGAAATAGTCAAATAAATATTTAATATATCTCCATATTATATTTGCAGTAATTGCTTGTCAACTTATTATATTAAGCTTAAATCTATATAAATTTGTTATTAAACAAATTAGTATTTTAAAAGTTGATCATCTGAAATAAAACTGATAGCCAAATTTAGGGCTCAATTTTAAGCTTTGAATAGCTTGTATCTTTCTTTGTGATTTTCATTAAGTTCTGTGCTTGCCTTCAAATGTGCAGTTCGATTTAATTCAAAATGGCTGCCATCTCCAGTTAGTACCAGGGAATCAGGGAAGCTGAACTCGGTCAAATCTCCATGAGTTGCAATCATTTTCCCTCACTTCATATTGCTGAAAGGGAGTCTCTTCCCAGTAGAGTTCTCTCTGGGCTCAAATGCAGCTACTAACAGGTGAAGCTAAGAGAGGACAGAGTGAGACTGTGCAAGGAGCATCATGGAGACGGAAGGAAGGAAGAACAAAGAAGAATCTATTAAGGGATGAGATGGGAAGCAATAGTTAAAAAAATAAAAAGAAAAAACTGCAAGAGACAACCTGAGATTTATAGGGGAAATTGTTAATGCAAAGAAGGAAGCACAAAGAATAAAAAGTGGAAAGAAAATGACAAGGAAAAAGGGATGAGAGAGAGCGAGTTGAAGGAGGAGATTGTTGGGGAGAATAAAGCAAGCATTTGAATAGAGCAGCTGCATATCCGGTCTTGTTAAGGGGAGGAGATGAGGATGGAATGACAACTCTTGCTCCGTCAGGGAACACAGAGTTTTTTTCTCAAATTTAGAAATGGTTATATATGTATTTTAGGACCACACTTTCATTCTGAGAACAGCAGACAAATGGAGAACACATACCCCAAGCCATCCAACAAACTCCTGAACAATAAAAAGGCACAAACCGATTTTTAGGTTTCAGAATCTTTAAGCTATTTATGGGATGCTACAAGGTCTGCCACTACAGAACCATAGATTTTTGTGTTGGAAGGAACCTTTAAAGGTCATCTAGAACAAGCCTCCAGCAATGAGCAGGGACCTCTTCAATGAGATCAGGCTGCTCAGAGCCCCATCCAACATGACCTTGAACATCTCCAGGGATGGGACTTTTACCATCTCTCTGGGCAACCTGTTCCAGTGTTTCACCACCCTCATTGTAAAAATTCCTTCCTTACATCCAATGTAAATCTACCCATTTTCAGTCTAAAATCATTACAGCTTGTCTAATCTACCCTCTTTCAATCTAAAATCATTACCCCTTGTCCTATCCTGGTTTTATATGTAATGTTTGGAAAATAAATAAGCAAATAAACAAACAAACAAAATAAAAATATCCAAACCTACCAAGTGTTCACTGTTTGGCCTGATATTCAAGTTTTGTCCTGTCTTGACACCCCTCCCTGTGCCAGTGGCAGAGCAAAGTAGTTGCCTTGTCACAGACTGCTTCTCAGTCTCAAATGGTAGCCAAGTGATCCTGAGTTCTCCTTACATTCCTTCAGGGAAGTATTGTTCACAGCCATTATTACTCATCATGACCTCATAGCTTTATCCTAAATAGCAGACAACATATCCTTCTCACTCCAAAGCAAAAACAGAGATATTGCAGAAATCCCATAATCCTAGGAATAAAACCACTTTCTCCATTTCCATTTGAGGATAAAAATATAAAACAGGCATTTGGCTAGTTTAGCTGATCAGTGCTCTGGCCAATAGACAATGCATTTATTCCAGACCAAGATTAGGAAGCAGAAACTCTGATATCTAATATTGCTCTTACGTTTCATGGACAGCTGTAATTGCGACAATGTTTATTAGGTTCTCTTACAGGAAGTCATGCCCACATGATTAACTCAAGCCACTGTACATCCAAGACTTCCCATCAGTGCAAGCAAAATCAAATTCTACTGTCCCAAGAATAAGTACAAAATGGAACTTCTGGGATGAGATGTCAGCACAATGGCTTCTTCTATACATACTTCCTGTAAAGAACATTTACATCACTGTAACTACTTTGACATTCCTGTTTTATAGCAATGTGAAAATAAACAACACCCTCCCTACTCTAAACATATAATACAGCTTACAAGTCCAAGTCTGGATATTTTATACATATTTTTACCATGCTTTTCTCTCAACAAAGACTCTGAAAACTAGACTGACTTTTCCCTAGCTAAGGCACCATGGTCAAATAAACCAACATGTTCACTGAAGTCTCCTCCCTATTCTACCTGATTTGTACAGTCATCTATATCCATCATTCAAATACTACTTGCCTCTACAAAGAAGAGATGTAGGTTGATGTAGCTGTAAAACTGTGATGTTGGCCCAGTAAATTACTACCTTGTACAGTAGCTGTAGTATAACAAAGTTGTAATTTACACAAGGTATCAGGGACTAATTACATGGAACAAAACTTATTACAAGAGTTATTTATTTAAAAAGTATATATATTTATATATAACTTGCAAAGGAAAATTCTAAGTTGATGTGTACTTACTAACCTCCCCAAGAATGTGGAATGTAACAACTGCTTCTGAAAAATAACATCTTGCCCTTTGCTCAAGGAACATGACATCACGCAGAGTCTTCACACGCGTGCACAAATGCATACGCTTGGACTGAGAAGTAAGAGCGGGAGTCGAACATCCACGGTGGAGACAGAGGACAAAGCAACTTCTCCCCAGGCACCAACCCATTTCTTTGTTCTGTAAAGGCTTTTCAGCTCCTAAATTACCAGTTTCACAAAGCGTGTTGACTTCAGAGCATATAATAAACTTCAGAAGAACTTCAGAAAGCACACCTACAAACCG